>NW_006911290.1:32103-280290 GCF_000523455.1 Bipolaris oryzae ATCC 44560
GCTGGTGGAGAAGCACCCGCCGGAGGAGAAGCACCCGCCGGAGGAGAGGCTCCCGCTGGTGGAGAGAAGCCTGCTGGCGGCGAGGCTCCTGCTGGAGGTGAGGCACCCGCTGGCGGAGAAGCACCTGCTAATGGAGAGAAGCCTGCTGGAGGAGAATCATCCAACACTGGCGAAGCACCCACTAGTGGGGAAAAGCCTGCCGGCGCCGAAGCGAAGTCTGTGGGCGAAAACAAAGCTACTCAAGAGTCCGAGCAGTTCTCCGAAGAGTCTGGTATCAGCCTTGACAAGTCTGGCGAAGCTGCCAATCTCGGCGGAAACCTAGGCATCACAAAGGGCTCTGATGGTAGCAGCTCTGTTGGCGGCAAGAACGGTATCAACATTGGCGCTAGCGGATACTAAGCAACCGCTGCAGGCAACGACAAGGTGTGGATCATAGAGATGTATCTGTCCAGCTTCCTGACTGATACGTCTCGTCCTTCTCCTGCACATACTCGAGCAGCTGGAACGTCTCTTTCATGGTGTCGAGGCTGGTCATGTTTCGCATTGTTCAAGATTGCTGCCTTCTCTCACCCGGTCAATGGTAGTGCGGTGAGATAGTTTATAGTCCATCACTTGTACATACAAAAGAATGTTATTAGACGCACCTTCAAACTTTCGTCATGTTTTATTCTTAGGTGATGCCTCTGCTCATTTCACACCTCACCCAAAGGGTACGCAAGACTGATTTTGTACGTGTGAACGGTGAAAGGGGTGCACTATGTAGGCACGGGCCATGAGTCACTTATAGGGTAGTGGCGATTTGAGCCTGTTCCTGACGTCGACACCTCACAAACACCCTGGTTTCTACTGCCACTTCAGACGTCATGATTTTCACAAGTCCTAGCGACGTAAAGGACGATACCGAGACCTATCCTGAGCTGTCCAAAGAAGCTATCAAACATCCCACTCTGACCGAAAAGAAACAATCATCATCCTGGCTTGGGATGAATGGGTTACAGCTGGAGATCCAGTGCTTGAAAAGCGACATTGATACGCGCAATGCTTACATCCGGAGTCTCGAGCAAGACAATGCGAACGCTGCCTCTATAGCGTTAGAGAACCAAGAACTTCGCAAGAAGCTAGATGAGCGTACTAAGAACTTAGAGAACAAAGAAACCGAACTACGCACTCTTAGAAGTGGCATCGCTAGCTTGGCTGAAACAGCTGGAGAGGCATCCTCTATGCGCGTTCAAATGGAGACTTTCGAAGAATCCAACAAAAAATTGAGGGAGAGCATTGAGAAGCATACAGCCCAGGCCAACGACATTACTCGCCTCCAAGCTTCAGTCAGTGACCTGCAGACGAAGCTCAATGCTGAGGAGAACACCAACAAGCAACTCACTACAAAACTTTCCCAGAATGCGGATGCAATCAAAGACATCACTGGAGTATCCGACCTTCTACGATCACAGAACAAGAGCCTTGTGAGCAAGGTCAACGAAATCGAAAAGAAGTTCAATGCCGCAGAGAAAGCTCGAGATTTGTAAGTTTGTCGCGCAATCACTTCATTGAACTACGGCAAACTCTGCATCACTACCAACTATTTTGACTGATGACAACAACCCTTGCGATATCTACGACTTTATACGTTCTTTCGCACGTGTATATCTATTCTTCTTTCACTTCATTAACATGTCCATAGTCACGGCAAAGAACACACCAAGACACTCGAACTCTATAACGCGTCCAAGCAAGAGAACAACAAACTGAAGGAGGAAAAGCGAGTCATTGCCGAGAAGTTGTCTGCTCAGCTACGCGACTTGGGCTTTTTCGTTACAGAACTCGACCTTGTCGCAGAACAAATCCGTATCTACGTCTGCCCGCATAAAAGACTCGAAGCTATATACCCAGCAACGCCGAAAATCACACAGAAAAAGAGCGCGTGTATGGTGGCTGACGATATGTACAAGCAATGGAAGGATGAGAAAGAGTTTCTAAAGGAGTATGAGACGGTAAGACAGGACATATTGAACCATCATCGTGCACATGAGAAGGCGATGCATAAGAAGGGACATCGTCGCGAGAACATCAAGGCGGCGTTTGAGGATTTCGATAAGAAGAGGCGGCTTTGTATCAAGTATAAATAAGGCAGCAGAGGGACTTATAACAGGCCGGAGATATGTTGACTGCAGCATGAGTGAAGAGCACAGTTGGTAATATGGTCTGTAATACCCAAAACGATGTTCATACATCAGACACGTAATGCAAGTACGCATACGTACTTGAAATAGCTAAAAATCCATGGAACTCTCTACTCCACCATCTTCCCCCAAACATCCCCTCCATCTACTCCCCAAAATGACTTTCAACATGTCTCGCAACAGCCACCTCATCCCCCTCAAAAACCCCACAAACCGGACAAACCGCCGTCTCCCCTCCTCCTCTACTACCAGCATACCGTCTGTCCGCCTCCTCCAACGCCGCAAAATAACCTCCATCAACCTCCCCCCTCCTCCCCTCATCGTAGAAATACTCATCATTCTCCCGCACATCCCTCTCCATCCTACCCCCAACCATCCGACCACCACCTCTGACCACCTCCCCATCCCGTCCTAACCCCGCATCCGCACCTCCAACAAGCGCCTCCCCCCTCCCCCCCTCCGCTTCACTAACTAAACTCTGCACGCGGCCCACGCGGCCATCCCGCAGACGCACCTTGACGCCCCGTGGATGATCGCCGCGAGTTAGAATGTCAGCTACGATGCCGGAGACGCGGTGGCCGGTAGGTTGGTCTTGTTTGAGGATTAGAGAGACGGGGGTACCCGGGTGGATGGAGGCGTAGGGGGGCACGGGGGTGTATGCTTGGGATGGGCGGGCGCCGCGGGTGCCTCTGGAGTTGTTGGGTGGACCTCTTCCTCGGCCTCTTCCTCGGCCTCTGTTACCGCGCTCGGATGAGTCGCCTCGGGGTTGGCGGTTTGGGTGGCCCCTTCGTCCTGTTTGCATTGCTGGGTTGGATTTTTATTCTTATTTTTTGGTTTGAGGATGGAGTGGGCTGTCTGTTCTTTGAGAAAGCTTATCGATGAAGCAAAATCTCGCTCTGGAATTAAAGTTTTTATATTTCCTCTTTCTTTCTTTTTGTCTTTTTTCCCCTTTCTCTTCTTCGCGGAGTAACCTAAACTGTCGTTTGTTTAAAGTGGGCTCAATTTCATGTCTTCCAGTCGCTCTTTTCTTTTCTTTTCTTTTGCACTGAAAATCCCAATAGATAGTCGTAGCAGTGATATAAGTGCTATCCTAAACGAGCACGAAAGATCGCGTAATATGCCCCCCCTAGAACTGACTGGTAAATAGAAAAGCTTGCTTAAAGAGCCTCAATGGCAAGATGTCAAGGATGAATAAACTCGCTTTGAACATTTCAAGACTAGCGCTGATTACGTCATTTCTCCTTTGTAGAAACGATGCCTCTCAAAACATATCAGCACGTACTCTATCCACATTTCCTCAAGATTTTTTTCAGTGGCAGTTTGATTGCTTTCAAAATCATGGCAGCAGTGTGGTCCAAAACAATAAACTTATCTTCAGCTGGAATTTTTCGCTATGTAGGAATTCATCCTGGGATCTGTCAAAGAACCCCTCAAAAATATGTGAAAAACCATCTAGTCGCAAACGAAATACGCCAGGCAATGCAACGAACGCAACAGCTCCAAATACAGGAGAAGCGACACCAAGCGACCGTTGTGCGAACCTAGCGCTCGCGCGACTCCTGTACCCAACGCCATATATGAGAGATCTGCCAGAAATGTGTCGTGCCAAAGGGGTATACACATGAATCAAAGGTCGTCTCGGTGCATCCCAAAATACGTTTTGGGTCACCAAGAGCGACGAGTATTTCTCAGTCTTTAGAAAGGGAAACCACCGGGTGGTCCCCTGCTTCGGCCACCACCAGGCATGCCGCCCATACCACCAAAAGGACTGCCACCGCCGGAGCTAAAGTGGAAGCCGCCTCCGCCGCCCCGGCCACCTCCCATACCACCTCCCATGCCGCCAAACATTTGCATGACTGTGACTAATGTTAGCTCCGTGTCATTAAATGGATGCCATAGGGCTACTTACGAATTTCTGGATCGATACCACCGCCCATGCCTCCTCCCATGCCACCGCCACCAAACATGTCGGAGGGGTCGACAAGGTCGGCGCCGGAATCGTATCTCTCACGCTTCTGCGGGTCGCTCAGGGTCTCGTGTGCTTCTTGGATCTCCTTGAACCTGTCTGCGGCATCGGCATCATCGGGGTTCTTGTCAGGGTGGTGGATGATGGCCAACTTTCGGTAGGCCTTCTTGACTTCAGTCTCGGTTGCATCTTTTTGGATACCGAGAATCTTGTAGTAGTCTTTCCTCTTGCTCTTCTTGAGCTCCATCTCTGCATCGCGGATCTCCTTGGCAATACCCGGCTCCGATGGGTTTTCTTCGGCGATAGCCTTGAGATCGCGCAACGCCTCTTCCCAGTTTCCGCTCTCACCCAAAGCCTTCGCCTTGGTCTTCCGTGCCTTTGTGTAGCCTGGATCCAGTTCAAGTGCTTTCTCGCAGTCGGCAATTGCTTGCCTCCAGCTCTTTTGACGGGTGTGGCACAGGGCTCGGTTCTGCAGAATTTTTGAGTTTGTGTTCTTGTTTGCAGGGTCAACTTGGAGCGCTTGTGAATAAAGATCGATAGCCTCCTGGTATCTGCCAGACTTGAATGCAGCATTACCCTCTGATTTCATGCGATCCAGCTTTTGCACCATTCGCAGGTACTTGACTGCAGCCTTGAAGTCAGGGTCGCAGTTCAGTGCCTGTCGGAAATGCTGCAACGCCTTTTCATTCTCGCCCTGCACATAGAGAATACGACCACGAAGCACTAGGGCATCTGGGTCTTGATTGTTGTATCGTAGCAGAGACATGACAACGTTCTGTGCCTCTCCCAGCGCATTAGGGTTGTTCATCCGCAAGTGTGCTTCTCCCCGCATCAGCTGCCACTTTCTTGGTTTGTCCACACCAGCACCGAGGCCCTTCTCGGCCTCGTTGAGAGCATATATAACCATGGAACCTGAGCCTTCATTCCGTGAAGTCTCCTCTGCCATGCGTAGATGCTTCTGCATGGTCAGCGCAGGCTGTTTGTCCTTGGTGGAGGCACCAATCGAATCGTACACCTGCAAAGCCTCATCTGGGCGGCCCAGGCTGGTGTATACTCGACCTAATCGCAGCAGAATCTTCATGTTGTTGGGGTCGAGCTCGTCTGCCATCTTGCAGTCCTCCATGGCCTCGTAGAAGCGGTTCGCGGAAATGTAGGCGGCAGCGCGGTTAGAATAGTAGGTAGCATTCTTGGGGTCGGCCTCGATGGCTGTGGACTAGTTAGTCTGGGAGTCTACATGGTGTGTTGTGGCACAAGGCTGCAGGTGCCCGGCAGTGCTATGGGCAAAGCGAGTATTGCTAGTGTAACGACGCACCTTTGGAGTATTCCTCGATTGCCCTAGGATAGTCTTTGATCTTGAAGAACTTGTTGCCCGCGGCCTTGTACTCTTCAGCATCGATTGTCGGTGGCTGAGCGGGTGGTGTGGCGGCCTCAGGGGTGGCTGCATAGTTGGCGGTGGGTGGCGGCGGGCTCTTTGTGTATCTGTGTGGTGGGGGAGCGGGCCCATCAGGTACACCGTTGGTGCCGTTTGTCTTTGAGGCGTCTACGGCGGGACTCTGGGGTGCGGGAGAGGATGAGTGTTCCCTGTCCAGGTCCATGGGCTGAGGCGTGGGTTGGTCCATAGCGGCGGACATTTGGACTGAGAGACGCTGACGCTCCTCAGGCGGCAGATTCAGCGGGTGCGAGTCACGGTCGTATTTGGACGAACGCTTCGACGAGTAGGAGCTGGAGCGGCGGGAGGAGCGTTCCCTGTCCTTGACCTTTGAATGTGACTGTTTGTCGGGTGAAGCGGGAGGGACGTCGGAGCTGGTCTGCTGTGTGGGCCTATATTTTTTTGACGATTTAGCAAAGAGAGAGGGAAGAACCATGGGGGCGAAGTGCGGGCGAGTAGCGGCCTGGTGAGTGACTGGGTCGCTGGAATTTCAGTCGAGCGATGTTTGGAGAATCCAGGGTCGATGAAAATTGGAGCTGGGATTTGGCTCGTCCCGTTGCTAGAACGTTCCATTATCAGCGAGGATAATCCCGCTAGCACCGCTGCCACACTATCAAGCCGCAGCGGAACGTGCATGGGAAGGCTGGGGCGCGGGTCCCTCGGGCGGAGAGCCAATCCTCTGGGATATCCGTCCTGTCGCTGTCGCGGCTTTTTTCTTATTTTGATTTTGATATGCGTATGGTCAGACAGCGAAGGACACAAACGGACCTTGTCTGCTATATATATATATATATATATATTTATGCCGACATACAGTACACGGGATGGAAGAACAGAGGGAGCTCGCGTGCCTCTGGTGCTGGTGCTGGTGCTGGTCCTCCAGCTACCTTTGACGCTACCTTGCACCACAAAGCCATGGCCAAACGTTGTCGCGGCGAAACGAGACCAGTCCCTGAGGCAACGCAATCTGTGATGAGCGAGGCTGGGGTGCGCACTGTCAACAGATCGCCAACACCGTGCGCTTGGGGTGCGTGAGTTCGTCCACTCCCAACGCTCGCAACCCACCCCTTTGCATTGGCATGATGCGTTGGCTTTTTTGACAACCAGCCTACTCGTTTGTGTGCCAATGCAAAACGCTGCTTGCTTGCCTTTGCGTTGCTGGTGGCTACATGGCAAGGAGAGAGGGCTGGGCGGCGCGTCGGGCAATCATGTCAAGATAAACTCTATCCGGTGCGCTGCTGGGTCCAGACGAAGGGCGCGAAGTAGGCAGATGCTGGACGTGGATGCTCCGTAGCCTCACGCGTCAGCAGACTAGGTGGTAAGATGTGTCTGGCTCCATGGCCATTTCTATTGGCTGGTGCATTGACTGGTTCGCACGGTGGACCCCGCTCCGCCCCGAGCATACTTCACCACCGCCAACTCATAGAGAGTGTGTGTTGTTTGAACCGTAGTTAGTGTACTCGGTACAAAACCCAGGCGCGCCTCAGTTACAACAATCATCGCTTTCTACACATAGATACTACTAGTTCAACGTCCCGTGTGCTCACGCTAACCTCCGCCTCGCCTCTTTCGTCATTCTGCGCCGCCATCCCGCTCTCTTCCACGCACGTGCCATTAGGTACCAGCATCCCGGCATCACCTTCCACCATACCCAGCCAAGGCTTCTACCTACTCCACATCTCAAGAGAGCACACGCTCTTTGGCGCGATCCCGGGTGCCACCGTCTTCAGCGCCCCGAACGCCCCAAAGCCCGGATCCGCACCAGCACCATCGCCGAGGCCCTCGCCTCTAACCCGGTCCAGCAGCACGTATGACAGGCGGCGACCAGCGCCCAGTGGCCACTTCTGACCTTCGTCGACGTCTTTCCAGACCACGCAAACACCATCCAGCATCGACTGGCGAATCCGATCGTCTCATCATCACCATGGGTCTTTCGTACAACATTTACCTCAACTCGTCGCGCATCTACGGCTGTAAGAACTGCAAGACACACCTCTCCAACCACGACGACATCCTCAGCAGGGTCAGTGCACCCCAATATCTCGCTCTTGTGTCGGAAAAATAAAGCAAAATGCTAACATGTCGCCCGTAGAACTTCCGTGGCCAACATGGCAAGGCCTACCTGTTCGACAGCGTTGTCAACGTGACCGAGTCTGACCCCAACGAGCGCAACATGACTACCGGACGTCATATAGTCCGTGACATTCACTGCCGCCAGTGCAAGGAGACGGTCGGCTGGAAGTACGACAAGGCGTACGAGGCCAGCGAGAAGTACAAGGAGGGAAAATTCATTCTCGAGGCGGAGCTCTTATGCACCGTCACTTGAAGAGGCTACACTACACAGGGCTTGGCGTCTTGGATGGGCATTTGCGGAGTTTTGGATTGGATAAGGGCAACATGACTGGGTTTATACAGACGGTGGTTTGTTTGCATTTCGGTTTTATTTGATAGCTCTGACCGGCCGTCGCACGCCGGTCTTAAGTAGCATGTTGAACTCGCTAGCTTTGTTCCTCACTCCTGTATCGGCGTACTCGGGCGTGAGATCGGAAAGATGTGGAGTGATGCTTGCAGGCTTGCCACAGCGAGCCGAGGCCCGCCCTGCTGCACTCTGCGTCATGACGCCATCCCGGTGCTCCTTCACAGGAGGGGGCACTTTATTCCAACCTGGTCAAGCATAGCTACAACAGATACATGCATGGAATTCTGCAAACTATGTGCGTGCGAGCCTAGGTGCTGTGCCTTCATTGCTGGTGGCTGTTGCCCCGCCGAGGGATGAGGAACGACTGCGGGGTAAGTAGTAAGTAGCTAGTGAACATGCTCCCACTCCCGTCACGAACGCGTCTCCCGCACATCGGCCTTGCGTCCGAGCAGACACTTCATATGTAGGGCGTGAGCTCCACTTAGTTGCATTGTCTTACTTGCGCCTATAGTACATACTACACACAATTTTTCTTCACTGTTCCTCTTGTCTTTGACAATCATCAATTGCACGCACTGTACCTGCACTTCTTCCAAACACAGGATGAAAGCTGTCGTTTTCAAAGGACCGGGAAAGGTGGTGATTGAAGAGAGGCCTATCCCCAAGATCCGAGATGACAAGGACATAATTGTCAAGGTGGACAAGGTACAGTTTCGTCAGAGCGCCAGCGTGCATTGCTAACCCCCTAGCAGACGGCGTTGTGCGGGAGGTATGCTTGCACACACACACTCTCTCACATGATAGCACGGACTGTTTCTGACTAGGAAAACAGCGAACTACATGTCTTCAGGGGTCACCAGCCATCAGGAACCGAATTTGTCATGGGCCATGAGTTCACTGGATATGTGCATGAGGTAGGCGCATCGGTCAAAAACCACAAGGTCGGCGACCAGGTGGTCACGCCCTTCACAACGTCATGTGGAGAGTGCTTCTACTGCAGCCATGGGTACTCATCGCGATGCACCAAGAGCCAACTGTTTGGATCTGTTGGCCTCGACGGCGCTCAGGCCGAGTACGTGCGAGTCCCACTTGCTGATTCGACAGCTGTCAAAGCTCCACCAGGGATCAAGGACGAAGTCTTGGTTTTGATGGCGGACATCTTCCCTACTGGCATGTTTGCAGCAAAGAATGGATTCCAGTATTCCAGCCCGGAAGAGATCAAAGATAGCGTCGTTGTCCTTATTGGATGTGGGCCTGTCGCTCTCTGTGCGCTGTGCAACATCACCGACTACAAGCCCAAGCACATTCTCGCTGTGGACTCTGTGCCCTCTCGGCTCGAGCTCGCCAGGTCGCTCGGCGCCGAGCCGTGGAATTTCCAGACGGACCGTGAGGGACTCAACAAACGCGTCAAGGAGCTCACCGAAGGCCGCGGTGCTGACATTGTGATTGAAGTCGTTGGACTGTCGCCCGCTCTGCGTATGGGCTACGAACTGATCCGGCCGTGGGGTGTCATCAGTTCCGTTGGTGTCCACAACGGCGAGATTCCGTGGACTGGAAACGAAGCTTACAACAAGAATGTTAGGGTTCAAATGGGCCGCTGTCCCGTAAGGAGCGTGTTTGAGGAGGCAATGGAGAGTCTCAAGAGACATCAAGATAAGCTCGGGTGAGTGCAAACGCTTTCATTACAGGCAGCATGGCATGTCAGCTTACACGAATAGATTCATGGCGGACAAGATCATGCCGCTGAGCGAGGCGGTGGAGGGTTACGATTTGTTTGACAAGATGAAGGTGCAGAAGGTTGTGTTTGAAGCCCAAAAGTAGGAGGCGTAGGATTGGATGTAGTGTAGTGTAGTGTAGTGTAGTGTAGTGTGATGTAGTGTAGTAGCATATATATGTGCATGTAGTATGTACTTGGACGTGCTCCGAGGAGGTCGACAGGCACAATGGTCCTCTTGAGAGGGGAAAATAACAAAAGGCGGGCCAATGGGGTACTCGTGGCTTAGAAAGCAAGCGTGGCGGGCCAATGCTGTGATGGTGCATAGCAGTGCTAGCTGCATCGCCGTGGGGACCAGGATGGCAGCGAGGCGGGCTCGTGCACGCGGGGTCTATTCTGTGTTTGCGGATGGGGCGGCGCGCGAGGATGGTCGACGAACAGGCTGGTGCATTCACGCCTGCATCCAATGCCCTCGCCTCGTGCTGCCCTCGTAGAACACAATGCTGCCTGCTGTGCGAGGACGGCGGCTGCATCTCAAAAGAAGCGCAGCTGCTCCCTCTGCCTGCCCTCTTCTTGAATGCGGCAAGGCGTGCCCCTTCTCGCTAAGAGGAGCTTCAACCTGCCTGCCGCCCGAATATTGCGCTCTGCCTCCAGACCTGTGTCCCTCCCACTCCCTCTGCTTGCCTCGCCCCATTGTGTGTCTGTAAAACCCCCCCAACACTGGCACCATCACCATTACCACACCTCTCTTCTCTCCCCTCTCCGCCCTCTCTCCCTCTCTGTCCCTCTCCGCTCCCCTCAGCCCACCCTTGTTCTTCTTCCATCTGTCCCGTCGGCCGTTCCGCACCGACCACCTCTCTCACCCCCGCCACTTCCGTAGTCGCCTGTGAGTACATACAGCTGCTCCCATGTCCACTTCCACACACGATCCCAAGCACAACCACTGACACTCGATCCTACAGCCTGACCTCCCTTCTTCCCGTCCCTCTCCCTCCCCACCCCCTCTCCCCCCTCCTCTCACGTCCTACCGCCCTCCTTGCGACTTACCCTCTTCGCCTGTGAGTGTTGCGACGTTGCGCCAGTCGCGAAACTGCGTCACTAAACTGCGTCACTGACGACTGCACCAGCACTTTCTCCCGGCCATCCCGCAACATGTCCACCGAAGAGCCTCAGCCCGGTCCCGGCCAAGACGCCACCCGTGTTGCCGATCAACTCGACCGCCTCAACATGGATGGCGAGGGTGAAGTAGTCCCACGCACCGAAGAAGAGTATGCTGAGGCGCAGCTCACCTTGCGAGCCATTGTTTCGTCCAAGGAAGCTGGTGTCATCATAGGCAAGGCTGGCAAGAATGTCGCCGACCTACGCGATGAGACTGGTGTCCGCGCCGGTGTCAGCAAGGTTGTCCAAGGTGTTCACGACCGCGTCCTCTCCGTTACTGGCAGTCTCTCTGGCATATCAAAGGCATATGGTTTGGCTGCCAAGGGCCTGCTCGAGGGCGCACCTGCCATGGGCATGGGCGGCGTCATTCGCACTGATGGCACTCATCGTACGTACAAATGCTGTGCTCTGGCACCAAGGTAACGGGTGCATGAAAATGCCAAGCTAACTTTTTCAGCTATCCGCCTCCTCATCTCGCACAACCAGATGGGCACTATCATTGGTCGCCAGGGTCTGAAGATCAAGCAGATCCAGGATGCCTCTGGTGTCCGCATGGTTGCTCAGAAAGAGATGCTCCCCCAGTCGACGGAGCGCATTGTCGAGGTCCAAGGATCTCCTGCCGGCATTGAGAAGGCTGTGTGGGAAATCGGCAAGTGTCTCATTGATGACCATGAGCGTGGCTACGGTACTGTCCTCTACAATCCTGCTGTTAGGGTCCAGCCCGGCGTGGGTCCCGGTCCCGCGGCGAATGGTGGCAGCGCACCCGCCAGTGGTATGGGCGGCGGACGCTCGTACAACCGCACTGGCCATGGCGCTGACTTTAGTGACTCGCCGCCTGCCTTTTCTCGACGGTCCGGTTCGGATGCTGCCAGCAGGCCACCGCCCCCTACGCACACGGAAGACGGCGAGGAGATGCAGACGCAGAACATTAGCATTCCGTCCGACATGGTCGGTTGCATCATTGGGCGCGGCGGCAGCAAGATCAGCGAGATTCGAAAGACTTCGAACGCTCGCATCTCGATTGCTAAAGCTCCCCACGATGACACTGGCGAGCGCATGTTCACCATCACCGGTAGTGCCAGTGCTAACGAGAAGGCCCTGTACCTCCTGTACGAGAACCTCGAGGCTGAAAAGATGCGCCGCAGTCAGACTCAGGAGTAAAGGGCTACGCTAGCACATCCCTCCACATTGGACACGATTGTGGGTGGTGTTGCCTCCACGCCACCCATTGAAACTGGCGAGTTTACTGGGAGGCCATACAGCTGCTACATTTTATTGCTGGTCCTTCACGTTCGACAGCCAGGTGTACTTGTCATTCCCTAATGAAGGCCCACCGACATGAGATCCAAAAGCATGAGCTTGATTAGTTTCTTACTTGCTGTTAAATGATGGATACCACGGATTGTTTGGGGGCATTGTTTTAACTTTTTTTATTGTCGAGAGAGAGCGAGAGATCGATATCCAGGTGCACGCTGAGCGGTTCACGAATGTCATGACGTTATGGCCTTTGATATCCGGATCGCGCATGTGCTCATGGGTAGCAGCGCTAGTATCCATTTTGTGGTTTTTCTGGCGAAGAAGAGCTGGAGCTGATATGAGTTTAGTCTCACGACGTCGAGCTCTATGGCGGCACTCGAATGTACTTTCCCTAATCACTCCCTCACCACCATCCCCCTGCTCCACCCCGTCCCTCGTACCGATACCTACTAGATACAATCAATCAAATATATTATGTCGGCATGTGAGATGTCTTGGTGTTTGGAAATGATGATTTCTTGTAGCCAAGGGGCAGTGGTCCCAAGTATAGATGGAGGAGATGAGTTGGCCTCTGCACAAGAGGCACGGCGAGGCTGCGAACGGCTGGACCCTCGCTGGTCGACTAGTGCATGTACGTCATGGTCTCACGCTTTGACACGAAGCACAGGACGCAAGTGCCGTTGGCCCCCCCCCCCCCTCTCGCTAACAGCTCAACCAGCGTCGGACCACTGCGGGTGGTGCACAACCATCCAACACATCGACAGCCTCGAGACTGCTGGCTACGGCGCGATGTCGACCGGACGAGTGTTGCTGGAGGCGCGGCAGCCCTCTGATGCGGTGAGGTTCGGCAGCGGAGCTCGCTTATCCTGCTGTGCTTGCCAGGTTTGGTAGTGCCAGGGATCGCCCAGAATGCCGGAGATTGGTAGACTAGAGAGCACCGCACAGCTTTGACGCCCGACCGATTTCCGAGGCTGGGATGGCAGCTGTCTTTTCATGAGCTATGCTGTTCTAGGAAGGGGTGCATAGTGGTTAAAGATGATTCTTCTTGACCGCACATTCCCTCTTTTCCCTCCCCGTCTCTGCACCTTGACAGACTTTTTTGCCCGTCACTCACACTGCACCAAACCACCCATACCAGTCACATCAGTACTATACCACCACCTGGACTAGAGACAAGACTCAAGAAACAACATCCTACCACCGGCACACTCTGACAGGATGGCGCCCGTTCAGACACAAACCATGACATCCCACCAGTTCGACAACCCAGTCACAGTCATCCGAGCCTCTGGACGGATATCCAAACCACCAGCGCGCTCCACGCGCACACAAAACAAGGCGCTCCTGTCACATTCGCCGCAGATTCCCACGGCACACCCAGACATCAACATCACATTACTCCGCAACAAGCTGCTCCTGCAATGCCGGAGATACCTACCCTCGGACCTCCTTCATGAAGCACTGGCAGACGGCATCTACTCGCGTGCCACGCACTGGATCACGCCGTGCTCGAGCGCTGCATCCAAATTTGGCAAGCGGAAGAGATACTACGTGCTTGACTCGTCAACATTCACGTTCCAGTCTCTTGGCAGCGCATGGGAGGCGCGGATCCTGTCGGGTGGCAGCCAGCCCATTGACGCTGGCAACGGGGTTGTCATCTTTGTCAAGGAGAGAAAGGAGTGGGACGCCTTCATGGCGGGGTACAGAAGGCAAGGAAAGCGAGCGGGGCAGTTGATGAAGCTCAAGCAAAAAGACACAGAGAGAGGGTGGCGAGACGCGTGGAAGCGAAAATGCGGTATGGAAGAGGGCGGGGGAAAAGAAGTGAATGCCGGGCCCATGTGGGTGCTGGTCAAGAGCGCTGTTGCGAAGATTATCAAAGGCGAGGCCTGAGACAAGCAACAGGAGCGGGAGGAGGAGGTGAAGATCAAGTGCGGCAGCTTATGGCAGAATGAGGCGGAGAGGGCGAGGTGCGTGGGCGGCGGGGTGGGGAGGGAGAGCGGTTAGCATCATCAGCAGGCCGGAAGCAAAGGGCTAGGCCTCGGCGTTTTTCTCTTTGCATCATTCTTAGCGACCATTTTTTTAGACACGACCATTTACGATGGCTGGGGGGGGGCGGTAAGCGCGTTCCCTCAGCGCAACAACACCAGTAGAAGTACATACACACACATATACATAGAAATATATGTATCCTTAGTGGAGAACACACAGGGAACAAGAATGGCAGCACGGCTGTTGTCCGCATTGTTTCAGCCTCCCTTGTTCTCGCTCTCGGCGCTTTTTTTCATCTCATGTGCCCATGTGCGCTCGTCCCCCCTCCCCTCCCTTCCTCCCCCCGCCCTGAGCTTCAGACGTCCGCCCCACAGGGGACAAGGGCACAAGGGCGGGTGGACGCCACGCTAATCGCCCACTGGTTCCGAAACGCTAGCTTCCGAATTCCGATCCCCGAAAGAGGCTCAAACGTGGCTCGTGCCGCTCACATTAGCGTTCTCCGTCCTTAGCTCCGGCGCGCCGCACTTGAAGCCACGGTTGTCAAGGCAGACCGGGAGAAGCAGAGAGAAGAAACCAGGCACTAAAGCCAGGTGTTCATTCTCGCCTTTGGTGGCTTTTTCATTTATTATCGACATTACCCGCTGGATTTGACTTTTGCGCATTCTCATTCTATATCATCAGGTGGTGGTTTTCGTTTTCTGAGCGCTTCATCTCCTGCGCCTGTCCACTCCTTTTATCCCCCCCCCCCTCCAACCTTTCCTCGTCGACGCAGGGGACTCGCCAACAACCGCATTACGAAAGAGAAAAAATGGCACAGGCAGTGCGCCGCAAGGTCAATGAGACAAACGGCCATGCGCACCACCGTCTAGACGACGCAGTGCACTCGATTGAACAGAAGCTAGAAGAGCAAGCAGAACTGCATGCGCGAAACCCCCAGGAACAGAAGGAAGCAGGCCTATTCCAGCTCGTCATTTGCGTCGCTGGTATCTACGGAAGTTTGTAAGTACTACAGCACACATACATATGTAACGCGACAAAAGAACACCCGCTGACAAGCAACACCAGCATGACATGGGCCTGGATCCAAGAACGTCTAACAACCACCACCCACGGCCCCCGCAACGAACGCTTCACATACTCCATCTTCCTCAACACCATTCAATCCGCCTTCGCCGCCATAACCGGCCTAATCTACCTTTTTCTCTCCGCGAAAAAAGATCCACGAACCGGCGTTCGCACCGTCGCTCCCATCTTCCCTTCTCGCAGCATTCTCCTCCCGCTCCTGGGTATCGCGCTGACCTCGTCACTTGCTTCGCCCTTTGGCTACGCAAGCCTCAAACACATCGACTACGTCACCTTCATCCTCGCCAAAAGCTGCAAACTGCTCCCCGTAATGTTCCTCCACATCTCGCTATTCCAAAAACGCTACCCACTCTACAAGTACGCAGTCATCGGTTTCGTCACCCTCGGCGTCGCAGTCTTCACTTTGTACAGCCCATCGACAGCCAAGAAGGCCGCGAAGAAAAACGGAGCAGTAAACGCGGATGCGTCGCAGACTGTCGGCTTGGTGCTGCTAGGTGTGAACTTGCTGTTTGATGGACTGACGAATACGGTGCAAGATCACATCTTCACGTCTTTCAAGGGTTTTACGGGCCCCCAGATGATGTGTGCGCAGAATATCATGTCGACGGCGCTGACGGTGTCGTATCTCTTAATCACGCCTCTGCTTGCGTCTACGCCGCTGGCGTCATCGCTCGGGCTCGCGACGTCGGAACTCAGCGATGCGCTGGGGTTCGTGGCAAAGTATCCGGCTGTGGGCGCAGATGTGCTCATGTTTTCGGCCTGCGGTGCGATTGGTCAGGTTTTCATCTTCCATACGCTCGCGCATTTTAGTAGCTTGTTGCTTGTTACGGTGACGGTTACGCGTAAGATGCTGACCATGGTGTGGAGTGTGTGGTGGTTTGGGCACGAGATTACGAATATGCAGTGGGTCGGTGTTGGATTGGTGTTTGGTGGTATTGGTGCCGAGGCGGCGATGGGGAGGAGGGAGAAGGCTAAGAAGGCTGCTGCGAAGAAGGCCGAGTTGGAAGCTGCGGCGAAGAAGAAGTAGTAGTAGTAGAGGGTTTTTTTAGGGGGGTTGAAGATACATGGCGATACTTTTTCTTTTCTCTTGTACATTTCACGCACATTGCCGTTTCTTCACTCTGAAACTTTTGGAAATAAGGGAGAGGGAAGCACATATACCATAGATAAGAGTAGAACCAACGTAGAAGTCACACACACACACATCTTTATCCAAAAAAAAACATCATCATCATCATCATCATCTTGTCTAGCCATCTACATACCTTACTCGACAACCCCCTTCCTCGCCCACTCCCTAAGCACATTTTTCTGAATCTTGCCCGTACTCGTCTTGGGCAACTCCCGCACAACCACCACCTCCCTCGGCACCATAAACCGACTAATATGGCTATTCTCCTTGGCCCACTGAATCACCTCTGCGCCCAACGTCTCGCTATTCGACCCATCCTTCGTCGTCACAAACGCCTTGGGCCGCTCACCCCAGTGCGAATCGGGAACGGCGCAGACGCCGACTTCGAGGATGGCAGGGTGCGTCGAGAGCATTGCTTCGAGGGCGACGGAGGAGATGTTTTCGCCGCCTAGAAAAAACAACAACAAATTAGTGTCAGATCCAACTGACGAACTTTTCAAAAGCGGAAAGTAGGGGGGGGGTTGTTAAAAGGGAAAAGAAAGAAACATACCACTGATAATAATATCCTTTGCGCGATCGAGAATCTGAATTGCACCATCTGGATGCCAAACTGCCAAATCACCCGTATGCAACCATCCTCCTTCCCACAGCTTGCGTGTTGCCTCGGCGTCCTTGTAGTACCCCTTTGCGCAGATGTTGCCTTCGAAGATGATTTCGCCGATTTCCTTGCCGTCCTTCTCCACGTTCGTGAGGACGCCGGCGGGTTGCTCAGGCTTGATGACGCGGAGGGCTTTGGCGACGATGAAGCCGTGGCCCTGGCGTGCCATGCGGCTGTATTTCTCCTTTTCAGGCAAAGTATCCCATTCAGGCACGTGGTAGCCCTTTGTGATGGGTCCGTAGGTCTCGGTTAAGCCGTAGACGTGGACGGGGCTGAGGTTCAGGTTTGACATTTGCTCAAAGAGCCAGGCTGAGGGCGGGGATGCTGCTACGGTGACGCGGACGGGGTGGGGGAGGCGTTCGGCTTCTTTGGCTGCGCAGAGGAGGGTGTTGACAGTTGGGGCGGCGTTGAAGTGCGTTATGCCTTCTTCCTTGAGCAGACGCCAGATTTCTGGGTAGTCGATCTTTCGGAGGCAGTAATGTGTGCCTCGGACTGCGGTGACGGACCAGGGAAAGGTCCAGCCTGTGGCGTGGAACATAGGCAGTGTCCAGAGATACTTTGCGCGACCTGAATGGTAGTTGAGCCCGGATTCAATGACATTGCCCATGGCAGCGAGGTAGACTCCGCGGTGGGTGTATTCAACACCTTTTGGTCTGGCCGTGGTCCCACTCGTGTATGCCAGCGCAATAACATCTTCCTCGTTGTTTGCATGCGACTCCAGGTCCTCCCATCCTTTGCCGCCCTGCTCTACATCATACTTCAGTCCTTCCAAGACTGCATCGTCGAAGGGACCAGAGAGCTCGCCTTCGGTGGCATCCATGTCCGTGTCGATTAGGATTGGTACATTCGGTTTTGCCTTTTTGTAGTCGTCTAGCAAGCTCACAAATTCCGCATCTGCGATAATCATGTCTACATCCGAATGTTGGAAAATGTAGCTAATGTCATCAGGTTTGAGCCGATAATTGATAGCTACGTTTACAGCCCCCGCAGCTGCAATTCCAAATATGCTCTCCAGGAACGCTGGCGTATTGGTCGCCAGTATACCCACTCTCTTATACCCATGTTTCCTCAAGTAGTATGCCAGTCCTCGCGCGCGATCCGCAGCTTCGGCATAAGAACGCCGCAGGATTTGGTTGTTGGCCGTCTTGTGGTATATTGCCAAAGCATCGGGCTCAATCTGTGCGGCGCGCCAGAGAAACCATGTCGGGCTGAGCGTGTGGAAGTTGTGTCTGTGGTGGTATTCGTGGCTATCGCCGGGTTGAATGGGCGGTGGACCGGGTACGGGGTTTGCAGAGGTGAAGTGCGATGCGAGCTGCTTGAGACGGTCTTTGGCACCCTCCATGGTGTATGTCTTGCGTCTAACAACAATTGGGATGAAACAAGCTTTTATACACACGCGAGCTCCTGAGCCGATCTACAAGCTTGGCCAAGCTGAGCTGAGCTATAGACGCGTGAATGCGGAGCAAGTCCGCTGTGGGTTCAAGTGCGAGAGATGTCCGAACTCCTAGGCGCCACGATACTGTAGGACTGCGATGACAATCTCAATAACATTCAAAGGGGCACGGACAGTAAAAAGCAACGTTCAAATAAATCACAACCGAATCCTGAAAAAGAGACGCGTTGAAGCAGCGCTGGGCGGGTTGACACGTTGTGTCGTTACTTACGGCGCTGGATTGGGGAAATCTGGGGAAGGGATCCGATGCGGGACGACGTCAGGGCCGAGGTTAAGCACTAGCTGGCCTGCCATCTTTGGCCATTGGCCATCCAGCCATCCTTCCGACCGCGGCGGTTCTGCGTGCACATTGCCTGGTTTGCTTGCGTAAGATAAAGATATGAATAGCACTATTGGTCTGGTCAAATGCATTATCAAAGGGGACCGAATTGGATTAACAACATAACCGCCAGTCTATTGCGAACGCTCAACGCCATCAACATGCTTTACATCAGCTGTGATTTTTCATTTCGTATTGCTTCTAGCCGGAAGAGTACCTGAAGACACAGCAGACCGACCGCAAAGAGACCCATGAACACGTAAGCACTCTGGTATTGATGTGCTCTTTTAGCCTGGACACCCTTTCGAATGGTCGGAGTATAGTAGAGGAAAGAAACATCCCATGAGCCAAATGCAATCCACGCCGAACCACATCACCGAAACCGACACTGGTCATCAACTGCCGTTTTCTAGTATCCGAGGGCGGTAAGCTGCTCCTGGGTCTTGCTGTCCACGTTGGCCGTCTTCTTGGCCTCGGCCAACTGCCGTCGGAGGGCCTTCTTGCGCTCGTAGTAAGCGGCACCCTTGACCTTCCTGCGCTCCTCAAGACTGCACAAAATTTTGTTAGCAACACGAATTTGTCTGTTGTGGTCACAAAAACATACCGGGCAACAACGTCCTGGTACTTCCAGCCGAACTCGTGGCCGAGACGTCCGACAGTGCAGTACTTGCGGCCGGGCTTGAGCCTCAGTACCCTCAGGGCCTGGGGAACAACGACGCGCTTCTTCTTGTCGTAGGGGGCGGGGATACCCTCAAACGTCTTGAGGCGCTCCATGGCGGCGGCACCGCGAGCGGTCTTGTGGGGAATCATGCCGCGGACAGTTCGCCAGAACATCTTGGAGGGGGCGCGGAAGTGGAAGGGACCTGAGCGGCGGATTAGCACGTCGTCGGCGAATTGGCACACAGCAGAATTCTGGCTGTAAGAGTGCCGCAGATGTATGGGGGAGACATACCACCGCGGGTGGGGTTGAAACGGGTCTGCTTGCGCAGGAAAGCCGAGTACTTCACTGTATGCCACTGTCAGCTGCTGTCATTTGTTGGTTGGGGTGTTCCGAGAGCGCTTCGCAAGAGCAGTCACAATGTATGCCAACAAACATTCAATGCCCTTTGGTCAGCCCCCTCTTCATTTGCATTCATTGTGGCCTGCTGTCTACGTCGCTTGCTCGTATTCGGTGGGTGAACGTACGCTTCGCGCGGAAGAACTCGCCGGAGATGTTGAGAGCCTCACATCGCACGACGACGATCTTCTGGCCATTGAGGAGCTGCTTGGCGACGGTGCTGGCGAGGCGACCGAGCAAGTGGCCCTTGCCGTCGATGACCTGGGTGCGCTGTCAGCGAGAGGCTCCTTGGAAAGCAACTTGTGCATCGGTGTTGACAAGAGGCGCGGGCTGGCACGGCGACAAAGTGCAACCGCCTACGCTAGAAATATGCGGCTTCGTAAATTCGGGGCGTACGTACAATGACGGGTTCGAAGGTCGACATTTTGCTCGACTCCGGTGTGCTGTGAGGTTAGTTGTCGTGAAGAAAGAGCTCGTTGCAGCGGATTCCAATACCACCAACAGGCTAAGCGAATATTTCCACTGGTGTGTGTGTGGCCCGTGCGCGGCTTAGCGTCGCTCGAGAAGCCTCTGCCAGTCCTCTTCAGCGCAAGATGCTCGTTTGAGAGGCGAGGCACCTTACCGAGCTCGAGAGTTTTGTGCATATTCTTGCAGCTTTGTGTTGTCTTCTTTTTGTTGTGCTTATCGAAAATCGGGTGGGAGTAGTAGTACCGTGGTGCTGAGACCGCACTCAGAGAGTACCACTATCCTCAGAACGGCCATCTTCAAATCCGCAAAACACCTCTGTGATTTCTTTGCGCCTATCACAGCATTTTGCGATTGATAGGTATGTCGTATTCAGTAAGTGTAGCAGCATCCATTCAGATTCCGTATATGGCTGAGGTTGAGCATATCTGGACGTGAGAAAAAGAATAGCCTCAAGTCAATTCTTGTATTTTGCGCCAAGTTCGCAGCACATTGACCACACATCAGCTTACGATGAGGAACGCCAGAGTTTGGCTACAGAAAAAAGGACATGTCTGAAAATTCTCGCATTGAGGATTTTTCTTCATACCAAAACGGCAATTGATTCACTCCTTCTTTCGATAATGCACCCACAATAATAGTACATCGCTGGTTGATGTTGGCAAGTACGCCCTGCACTCTCGTTTCTTGCATTCTCATAAATTGAGGTGTGTTGCTCTCGAATCTTTCCAAGGAACGCGCAGCCGCTGTTGATTACAACGCGAAACCGCGGACTGAATGCCCATTTCCTCTTCCAGTCGCTTTTATGGTTGTGTACTGAATCAGCCATCGGCATCCATTTGATTTTTTAATCATGCCATGTTGGTACGAATGTGCTGACTATCAGTCAACCTGCTCAGTCGTACAACTAGTATCTATCATTTCATTTACTAGCTGTACCCACTTACCCACCAGCACTTGTCTCTTGTCACAAAAGAAGCCTCTCGCACACGGAACCCCATATACAAGGTTGCAGGCAAGCCCATTGTGCATAGGCCTTGATATTGCATCACTGGAGGATCTATGTCCGTTCAACACGAGAAATGACCGCAGAAATGCCGTCAAGTTACCGAAAAGCTTTTGATCTACCCCAACTTCTGCATGTGCAATTACTAAACCTTGGAGATCGGAAATAGTCGATCATAATTCATCTCGTCTCGACAGCACCAGGCTGCGAATGCTGTCTCATGGGTCTAGGGATTCAATTTACCATATCCAAACTCCGCGTGCGAGACAGGCTTCATTGCCTACATCGGAGAAAGCGGTGGACTGAAACCAATTGTTATTAATATATAACACATATGATATTGCCTGAGTTTCGTTAGTGGTGTGTACTTATGCGAATGGCTAGGCCTGCTCACAGGACAGGGCTATTGAGGCGTACGCTCACAACTGCACGTCTAGACTCCAAGACCCGGTCAGCGTGAGAGCAACAATCTTGGCATTTCATCATGCTTATGCATGGTTCATTCCAAGTGTCAGCGCAACGCCGAAAGTCAAAAGTAATTCACTGGGGGCCCAACCTGATGTGCGTATCTGACTTTTCCTGTGCCTTGGCCATTTCCCACGTACATACATTTCGAATTCGCTAATGCACGGAGCAGAATCTTTGCAGGCAACAGATGTTGATCAACCCAATCCTGTGGATGTCGTCACGACGATCGTCGCATCCCCTGGATTTTCGCCTCTAAGTTTTCCACAATCTTACCATAATCTTACATACGTTCTGGTTCAACAATCTGGTACGAAGCCCAGTTGTCACTAGTAAGCAACAGCTCCATGCAAACTATGTACCTGTTCGCTACTAGTCGGCGTAAATGGTAAAAACTCGGCTTCCAATGGTCTCTACGTTCAAGGGACCATGACTAGGGCAATTTTACAAGACTGTGACGTCTGCGCAAGCCAACACCCGGCGAGAACGTTGAGATCGATCGCGGCTTTCTATGCCGAAACTGGATATAACCCAACAAACAAGTTCGCAATTATTGCTCGGTGGTTAGTACTGCCTAGACTCTATGCGCTGGCTGTTGACCGCATGTCTTTCAATACGATCGACGCGGTCGTTAAACTGTGATCGAACGCACAGATCTGCAATCCGTGTGACATTTGACCGTCTGTTCGCAGATCAAAGGGACAGTTTCAGTGCACTGTAATATAGATACTCCAAGGATGGCTTCTCAACAACAGCGGAGAAGGGGCGGGTGACGGATGGAATCTTGTCTATGGGATAACGCTTTTCCTGTTCCTTTTGCATGGGGTAATATGGGCATTGGATGGTTGCCGTCGGCTAGCCACGTAGTCATGGTCCTGGCTGGCATGCTGCCACACTAAGTCGTGTCATGCGCCACAGCAAAACGCAGACGACTTGGCAACCCTGAACATCTGCACAACTGCCCTTGGCATTATGCACGTAACCTGCTTCTCAGCCACGTTTCACGCAGTGCAACACCAGCCGAGGACGCGACATGCGCCACTCCTTGGGTGGATATTGTTCCAGGTTTTTGAGCTGTGGCGCAAAAGGAATCGGACATGTTTGCTCTTTGTGTGGCTAGGGGCGTGGCTAGTGGTGTGGCTAGTGCAGTGGCTATGACAACAGCCGGTGCATGAGACGCATTGGCATCTCGGCTTACATGTCTATTTGCACCTGCGACTCATGGCAAGCAGCCAGTCAGAGGAGCCCTTTGGGCTGAGTCGGCTGAGTCAGCCGGAAGTCGGCACTCTTAGCTCAATAATATGCGCCACTAAACATCGTACCCATCAAAAAGGTGTTCCCACCTCCAACATCCGCATTCGGACCTCTCTTCATGCCAAGGGGCCTTGTTATGACGCAGGTGTGCAGTATCGGTACTTCCGAGAGGCACGAATGGGGTGACGCTCTACTTTTTTCCCCTTTTACTAAACAGCAATAGGCCACCGTTTCTCAAGGAATCTCTTGGCCTGTCTTCAGGAGCAGACTTCGCCATGTACGTGTGACCGTATTGCGAAGGAGCGCCTCGCCAATCCAATACGCTTTACCGGTACATACAAGGAACCTACGGGGAAACTAAAGCGGGAAACCCGTCTTCCCCCTGCTATCCCAAAAAAGGGCAGTCGGCGGACAGATGGCTCACGAAGCGGGCATGGACGGGTGCTGCCCACTTGTCAGCGCTCCTGTTTTGTTCGATGGTTGGGCATACAGGCTCGCAATGATTCTGCTACGCTGCGTAGGCCCATACATATCACGCTGACAAGAGAAATAGCCAAGGCATGGCTGGGGCATTGTGCGATGAATGAAATCGGTGAAGCAACCGCCGAATGCATAGAGACTAGGGTCACCAGCCGCAGTCAAGCCACGCTGTCATGTTTCTGGCGACTTTATCCGACGCTAAGAAGGTAAGGCTGGGCAACTGGGTCAAGTGGAGAGGACGATGCTTCGGAGCCTGGACCTTGTCCGCATCCCGAGAGTCTGTATCTGGAGGGCATGAAAGAATTGCAGCCGGTTGATAGCAACATGACGGATCCGTTAGTAACGGTATAGGGTGTGGGCACCTTGACCGCAAGCGAGAGTTGTTGACTGATGATCGTTACTCGAACAAGAGGCTTTAGAGCGCACGAGGAGCAACAAAAGAAGGCCAAGCTGCGACGGGACAGCGGGTCACGCCACTAGTAGGGCCCCCGGCGGTGCAGCGCCACGGCCAAAGATCCGCTTCTCTTCGCTTCAATGTCCAGAATGTATTGTTAAGCAGGGCCCCAGCTGGAGCCGTACCCTATGGCTGCTTCTTCCGTGGCGTGGATGGCGGCTCAGCAGGACCCCTCACCTGTGTGCCCCGTGGCCATGGGCTCCCAGCTGTGTGACGCCACAGGGCGCAGATTGAGCCATGGTAAGTGCTGACCACTCGACCACGATAGTGGTGTGCAGCTCCCGCTGTGCGTCCCAGGAGGTCTGAGTGCCGCCAAATCACCATTGCCACTGCCGCAAGTGGGGGCGGGAGCCCATGAGATAACCGTCATTCAGGTTCAGCCAAACGGTGCAGTAAACTCGACGGCTTGCTCTAGGCAGGGTCAATAGATGGCCGTGATCTTATTCATGGGGCTCCCAAGGCTACGTGCCGAGACCTGAACACAAAACCCGAGCTTGGCCTACAGGTAACAATAGAAAACGGACAACTCGGCGGACAGCAACGATTCGACTATTCGACTCCATCCATCGCCCAAGCCCGGCGGGACGGTGCCCATGCGACATGCGACGGCGCTAACCCTAGAACTAATACGTGACCCACACGCTTCTCCGCCGCAGCATAACCCTGTCGGAAGCATCCACCAGTTTACTCTTAGGCGCAGCATCCCCCCCAGCCACAGGACGCGATACTCGATGCTCTCCATCTGCCAACCATGACTTCCCCGGCCCTCACGACAGCTGAAGACCTGCCGGCAGAGTCTGTTCGCTCCGCCCCTTTCGAAACTCACCAAGAAGACACATCCGAATTCGGCGAAGAAAACTCGGAAACTAATGACGTCGGCGACGATCAGCCACCCAAGCCGCAGCCTCAGAAAAGACGACGGGTGACACGTGCCTGTGATGAATGCCGGCGCAAGAAAATCAAATGCGACGGCAAGCAGCCGTGCACGCATTGTACCGTCTATAGCTATGGTATGTTGGTAGCCACGTGTATAGCCGGAAATAATCTTGTCATCTTTTGAACGCACGCTAACACAGTACAGAATGGTAAAAAGCCCCCGGATAGAAGCGGATATTGCAAAATCTCAAACTAACACCCTGCCAGTACTTACGATCAACCATCAAACCGCCGACGGAACGCGACTCCTCAGTATATTGAGGCCTTGGAGAGCCAACTCAAGCGTGCCAAAGCCTTATTACAGGTGGTGCTTCCGACTGTAGATTTGAACGACCCCGCCATCGATGCTCATCTTCAGAATGGATTGCTACCACAGCTGCCCCAGGCGGCTCCCCGACTTCCCGTGATGCCCATGGAATCACGCGCGCCCCAGCATCATGTCTCTTTGCAAAATGAAGATGCTCCTGACTCACATCTCGAGGCCATGGTCAAGGCGACAGGCCAGCTCGATCTTGACGAAGAGGGAAACTGGGATTACCAAGGCCATTCTTCCGGACTTAGCTTCATGAGGGGGCTGCGCCAATTTGATGACATGTTTCAAATTCTACCAGATGCCTCGCCGTCTTTTAAGCAACGTACAATGTCCTATGATGCATCTTCGCCAAGTGCTCTTTCCATAGCTGGATCTACGTCCTCAGCGGTCAACGTGGCTCTTCCCAGCAAAGAAGAAGCACGCACTCTGTGCGACAACGCTATTATTCAATACACTGCCATGCTCCGAGTGGTACATCTTCCTACTTTCTACGAGCAAATGGAACGTGTATACAAAGTAGCACCCGAAAACTATGGAAGTGCCGAAACTAGTTTCTTACCTCTGCTTTTCGCTGTTCTGGCCCTAGGAACGCTCTATTCAGAAAATGAGCAGGGCGCTGATGTTACGGGTTATGACGCCCTAACTGACGAGGGGTAAGTGATTCTCCCAATGGACGCCAGCACCCTCAAGCTAACATACCCAGACTCAAGTACTTCAAGGTTTCCCGTCAACTCCTGGACATTACCGATTGTAGGGATTTAACATCGCTTCAAGCTATTGTTTTCATGATACAGTTTTTGCAGTCATCGGCAAAGCTTAGCACATGCTATGCTTATATTGGAATAGCCCTACGCTCAGCACTGCGTATGGGTTTGCACCGCTCATTCAATGTTACATTCTCGCCTATCGAATCCGAAACACGTAAACGTATATTTTGGGTCATCCGGCGAATGGACACATATGTAGGAGCTATGCTTGGACTACCGCGCTTCTTGGAAGACGAAGATATTGATCAGGAATGGCCGGCCGAAGTCGATGACGAATATATTACAGAAACTGGGATTCTGCCTATGCCAGAAGGGACCATTTCCGTCATGGCTGCTTTCAATGCGCATACTCGTCTCGTACAAGTACTGAACAAAATCTGCAAATATGTGTATCCTATCAAGGGTACGCAGTCGGGTGGCAAGAATTCAGTGACATACACTGTGGGTTACTCCAAGATTCGAGAAATTGAGAAAGATTTGGCACGTTGGCTAGACGAGTTGCCTGCCGCACTCAAGCCCGGTGGCGAGGTTCCACCTGTTATCAAAAGGTATGTTCAGAGTCCCTTTTTTTCCATATCTGTTACATCTGCTGATAGGTATGACAGGGTTCAGCAGCTTCTTCGCATGGCTTTTGGACATGCACAACTCTTGCTATACCGGCCATTTTTGCACTATGTTTCGCAATCCTTCAGCGCCAAAGCTGTTGACCAGAGGGCATTTGCATGCGCCTCTGCTTGCGTCAATGTCTCCCGTAACATTATCCACATCTCCACGGAAATGCGGAAGCGCGGTGTGCTAGCCGGCGCATATTGGTTCTCCATGTACACGACATTTTTTGCTATCGTATCAATTCTCTACTTTGTGTTGGAAAACCCTACTAGTCCCACTAGCTTTGAGTTGCTACGAGATGCAGTGGAAGGCAAGGAGGTCCTGGCCTATTTTGCAAAGAGAAGTCTGGCAGCGGATAGGTGCAGTATCGCGCTTGAGGTATACAAAACACACACATACACACAAATAAACCTGTTCAGCTAACCGTTTTAGGGCATGTTCGAACGGCTACCAGAGTCTATCAGACATGGTGGAGAAATTATTGCGTCAAAAAAGCGCCGACAAGGAAGTTCGCCACAATCCTCAGGAACAAGACCTCCCTTGGCCAGTCAAAAAGAAACGGCAGCCCCACGACGAGCGAGTACCTATCCTGACAGCATTCCACACGTCAAGACAGCTGGCCCTGGCCCGTCCTATCCGTCTCCCCATAGCCATTTTGCTGGGATTGGCTCAAACTCTTCGTATCCTTCACACTCAATCTCTAACCCTAACTTGTTCGATGGTGTTCCAGGTCTCACACCTACATCTTCCAATGACAGTCTGCCAAGCTTTGGTATGGCTCCTATCCATGACGCGCAACAAAGCTCTGTCTACAGTCCTTCGGTTTTAAGCAATTCATTCACAGATCCATCAGGCATGAATGTGCCAATTGCAGACATCTCGACTATGATGTTCCCTTCTACCGACCCTCTTGCCTATCCAAATCAGCCAATGACTGCTTTCGAAAACAGGCATCCTCAAGCGTTCGATCGCAGCAGTGTTCCACCAGTGAGCAGTGGCCTCCCACACCCAATGCCTTCCGGTATAGACGTGAAGGGACATCCTCCCATGTTTGCACCAACCAGTATGCCTAGTGGGCAAGGTCGGCCACAGAACGACAGCGAAGCCCAACTGTTTAGTAATATTCCCATGTACTTGATGCAAGGTGCACAGCAGTACCGAGCCTACCCACAGCCAGGGATGCAAATACAAGGGCCACACAACGTTCAGTTCGATGACTTGCTTACTCCAGAAGACTGGTCACATTCTTTCATGGATCCAGCGTTGACCATGGGTAATGGGAGACCGCCACATCAGCAATTTATACCGCATGGGTGGCGCTGAGACAGCGATTCTAATGGACGTATGGTTGACCGAATCGGAGCGGCTCCAGATTCAGAATACCGCTTATTATTCGACTGCGAACCCTAATCACAGGCTAGAGAACTACCCCAAGCCGGAGCCCTTACAAATCATTCAAATAAATGACGCTGCCACATCCCGAATATCTTCAATCGGCCGGCCTTTGCGCATTACGAGCAACGGCCATACATTTTTTTTCCCTAGTGTATATGATTTTCATCGGCGTTTTCAAGTATCAAAAGCGTTATACCCCAAGGCAACCGGCTGGCACCGAGAAATTAAGCATTTTTCAACGGTTGGTGGAGGACGAGGGCAGAGCCTCGCTGCTCAACGTTGCAACTCCGGTGTTCACTTTGATTGCGACCTGTACAATTCGCTCTAGTGTTACTTCTATTTTGTTGGTTCCATACTTCTACTTTTCCAATCTAGGGCGGCGTTCGACTCAACGGAATAGAAGGATGAATATACGGACTTGCGGTCGCTAGTCCCTTCAACGTACAGTTTCTTTTTTTCCGCAAGGGCATTCATGGAAAGGGGGCAGAAGCTGAAGAGATACATTACCTCGACTCGTCTCATAGAATGATGACCACCTGCCTTATTAGAGTAGTAAATCGATTCACGCATACCAACGGCACATTTGATTCAATCGCAAGAAACGGCGGACTAAATCAACCGGGGCACTGAACCTCTCCTTCCAGGCAGCAACCGCAGAACGCAACTAACCGCTTTGCGGATTTACTGTGCAGTTTGCCGAGCGAATAGCCGAGCATCCAGTGGCCACGACTATCCTTGGACGAAGGTCAAGTACACCTAGGCGTAGTCGAGGACCAGTGACTGCAAGACACTGCATGTAGGCGTAAGGCGGACACGAAGATGCTGCAGCAGGGCGGGGTAGAAGAAACCTCCCGGTATTTCCAAGACCGATGCCTAGCATGACACCATCCACCGACATCCGCCAAGCCAGACTACTCTTGTGGGTTGTCATACGCCAAGAACAACTACCGCCATTGGCAGCCCAGGCTAATGTGGAGAATTCGCAATTGCCAAGCGTGAAGACCGGTTTACTCCAGCCATCTCGCAATCAGCGGCCGTCATGTTTCTACCACAAGACCGGGTTTCTCATCCCTACCCGTCACTTGGGCTCTTGGAACCCAAGCCTACATATCTAACGACCTTCTTAACCTGGATGATGAGTGTAGATGTAGAGGTTAGCCTGCGATGTGCTGATAGGCTCAGTGCTGGGATTTTACGAACGGGCGGTGTTGGGTCGGACCAAGTATAATGGGGACGGCTTTCTAGGCAGTTGGGGGATAGCGGGAATGTATAGTCGGGTGCATATATAATGTGTGTGTATTACCTGGTTGCTGGGAAGAGCAGCGAGTTCTATTGCGGTTTTTCTTGTCGTTCTAGAAGTGAGGCTCTGCTGTAGTAATTATGGTTTTGTTGCCCTTGTTGTCAGTGCTTGGCTCTGCTGCCGTGAGCAGGGCGGCGATGCTTGGTACCGCGGCTGAGTATGACGACGGTACTGTGCACCATATGATTATGGAGATGAAGGTGGTATGTAGATGCTGCTTTTTTCTTTTAGTGTCTGTTCGAGATTGGCTTTCGGGGCTAACGTTATGATTTAGGCCCAGTGGGATGCTGAACTTGCCTCTGGCCAAATGGACAGCTCAAGGTACCCTGAGTTGGGCTATACGCCGTGTGTGGATGGTTTTGCGGCTGCGATTCCGGGAAACTACAACAATACCTTCAAGTGCCATAACGTCAGTTCTTCAATTTCTAAATAACATGGCCGTGTGGCTAACACGGATTAGATTGACCTTTACCACTTCCTGCCACACCACCTTCTTGGAAGCAGCCAGGGTCAAGGTTCCTCATCGTGGGGCTGGACATCTGAAGACGGACGTGAGTTTGTCGCCATTGGTCAGTTTGATGGAACTGCATTTGCGGAAATCACCAGCGAGGGCAAGATGGTTTACCTTGGACGGCTGCCACAGTACGACGCCATTGGATCACGGTGGCGCGAGATCCGCGTCATGAACGACTACGCAGTGATTGGTAGTGAGGCCATCAAGCACGGAGTACAAATCTTCGACATGAAGAAGCTGCTCGACTTGGACGGCAGCGAGCCCAAGAACTTTACCCAGCAGGATCTTACCGGTCATTGGGGGCTTGGCAAGAAGTGGAATGACTTGCCCGTAGGCAGGACACACAACATTGTCGTCAACCCCGAACTCAACTACGCCGTTGCCGTTGGTTCTGTCGGCGGCAACGAGACTATTCGTGTCCGTGGAAACCTTCCCTGCCGTGGAGGTCTTATTTTCATCGACATGACTGACCCGTCCAACCCCACCAGTCCCGGGTGTGCAAGCGCTGACGGGTATGTACACGATGCAGAATGCCTGGTCTACCGCGGCCCAGACACGAGATACTACGGCCGCGACATTTGCTACGCGAGCAACGAAGATACGCTTACTATTTATGATGTTACGAATAAGACGGGCAACACGACGACGATCATCTCGCGGACGTCGTACCCTGGCGCCGAGTACGTCCACCAGAGTGCGGTCAACAACGTCACGTGGCAGGAGTACCTCTTCCTCGATGACGAGTTTGATGAGCGCGACGCAAAGGTAGGACCTATGACACAGGGTCTGCCTACTACTCACATCTTCGACATCCGCGACCTGGAGAACCCCTTCTACTCGGGCAACTACGAGGGCAAGCGCCGAAGTATCGACCACAACCAGTACGTTGTAGACAACTACCTCTACCAATCCAACTACGGCAACGGACTTAACGTCTTGGACATCAACTCCATCACCTCGGACCCCACTGGCGCAGGTATCTGCGAAGCCGGTTTCTTCGACATCCACCCTGAAGACGACGAGAACGAGGGCGGCGGCAGCGTCGCCTTCGTCGGCTCCTGGTCATCGTACGCCTACTTCAAATCCGGCTTCATCTTCGTGCACACCATCGAGCGCGGCTCTTTCGTCGTCAAAATGACCAGCAAAGAGTGCGAGAAGCCCAAGGTCTGCTCTGTCGACGGCTGCCTGAGCGGCATGCGCACAGCAAATGTCGAGGGGCGGTTACAGGAAAGCCAGGAGTTCTGTGGCAATTTTACAAAGAGACAGATTGAGGATGAGAGGGTTGTGCCGGACTATGCGCGGACCGCGTGTGCTGGCAATGATACTGTGGCGAGGGTTAGCAGTGCGTGTGCTTGCTTGCCTACGCTGGCGGTACCCGAGTTGCCACGTACAACAAGTCGCCCGCCGGTGCCTACGGTGTTGCCGCCAAGGTTGTAGGAAGATGTATGTAGTAATGGATGCGTCGAGAGTATTCTCACAGCATAGCAAAAGTAAAAGTCGTAGATTAAGAAAAATTAATTCTTACGCCAAATTCTTCTTCTAAAAATGCGTGAGAAGCGAGTTGTTTGTATAATTTGTATTCTACAAGATCTAATAGTCACTTGTCAATCTTACCTCATGGTAAACAACGTGGTGGTGCCTGGTACATGGTGGACCAAAACGGACTAGCAACACGCGCCACATGCTAGCGCATGTGGCTCAGCCGCCGAAATCGATGTAACGTCATTGTTGCTGGGTTCGCTTGACAGATGAGAGCTCGCCCACTTTCTGGACACTCGTCTCCTTCCTCCTCACCAGAACCTATTCCATTGGATGCTGCGATTGCGCATGGGAATGCTGTAACAGCCAGATCCATCTCCTACCTCGCCATCGCAAAGACGCCATCATCCCTTTATAGAGCCCGTCAGCTCTCGCCGAGCATCATATACACCTACCTACTGCACAACAATGGCAACGCAGCGCAAACCTCTGTCCGCTGAAAGCAACGGTACTCCTACTACAGCTGAGACGCCTTCCGGTACCATGCGCCTCCCTACCTCGTCTGCTCGTCGCTCGCCGTTCCTCCCTACGCGCCTCGAGGCCCAACTCATCGCCATCTACCCACTCACCCTCCTGCTCGGCAGCGTGTTCAGCACGCTATCGCCCTCGACGCGCAATGCACCCTACTCTGCGAGCCTACAGTCCCATCCAGTCGAGTTCGCACCCTCGTACTTTGCGCAAAAGAAGAACGTCTTCAACGTGTACTTTGTCAAAGTAGGCTGGCTCTGGACCACGCTCGCGTTCGCCGTTTTTATCATCTTTCACCCCAGTTTCGGACAGGGTGCAAGCACGAGACGATTGAGAGCATTCTTGAGATATAGTCTTGTGACCATGTGGTGGTACTTCTTAACGCAGTGGTTCTTTGGCCCGCCGCTTATTGATCGCGGGTTCAGATTTACAGGCGGCCAGTGCGAGCTGCTGAGGAAAGACGACGCGAGGGATGATATGAGCACCCCGAGGGAATACATCACGGCTGCAACGTGCAAGGCGGTGGGGGGCACGTGGAAGGGTGGTCACGATATCTCGGGTCATGTCTTTTTGCTCATCCTTGGGTCTTCGCTGCTATGGCTCGAGTTTCTCCCTGCATTGACGCGCGTTGAGGGGCTCAGGGACGGCAGGTTGATTACCCTGCCTGATGGTAAGGTTGCGAGTGTGGCCGTGGAAAAGGATCTGGCCAAGGCTGAGGGCGAGGCTACCGCTCGAGGCGTCAAGTTTGCTCTCGGCGTTGCGGCGTTGATGTGGTGGATGCTGCTCATGACCGCGGCTTACTTCCACACTTGGTTTGAGAAGTTCACGGGACTTCTAGTGGCATTTGCGGGGCTGTGGACCGTGTACTTTCTTCCAAGAGGTGTCCCGCAGGCAAGGGCGTGGTTGGGCATGCCCGGTGTATGATGAATGGGGGATTGATCATCGGGTGGATTACACGGCACTTTCAGTCTTTTGATCAAGAAGGTTGAACGCGCGGAATCGCATAGCTTGTCTTACAATGATGAGTAGGATGTATTGAGTAGAAGCATACCAGGCGTAATATTGTTTAATTCCATGTACCACCATTTTGACCTCGCTGTACCTTTCCATCATTCCTTCCATCCTATGTAACACGAGATTCGATCGTCCCCACAGGGATCAGCACCGATGAACCTCGAAGCACCCAAGATCTCAATCCTCCCGCTTCCGAAAGCCCTTTCCGCTTCACTCCGCGCCTCTTTTCTTGATTTTCAGTAAAGAAAACCTCTGCGTGCATCATACGATGTGTGAATATCCTTGCAATTATTTTCTACTCCTCGGGGCATCCAACACTCGTACAAAGTAGATTCTCCCGAAGCACCCAATCCCATCATCCCAAGCGGGGGTCCCCCGCACTTCCTCCACTATCGAATGCGCGCGCAAAAAGTACCAAGTACATACCCGAACCCCCATTAGTACACTGTATTCGGGAAAAGAGAGGGAAAAAACGCACGAGTTATTTACCCATGACGCCATTAGTCCCACTTTCACCGTCGGTGCACGCCGTCCGAGATGCGCAACCGCAGACCATTTTCATGTCCTATCCCCAACGTGGTAGAGCATCCGCCCACGCACCCTTTGCTGCAAGCACTCTTCTACCAATCACTGTGTTCTCCGTTAATTCTCCGCCTTTTTCCATGCTTGCTTGATGGGGGTGGGTTTGGCGGACGAGGTTGTCTGCTTGCCGGACCCCAGGATTTTGCCCGTTTTCCCCACCTTTTTTCCCCTCACGGATGGTTGGAGGTGCGGATGTTCTTTTGTAAGTAGGTGAGGGGGACGATCTCGGAATGGCGAGCGATCGGTCGGACTGGCGAGGTGGGTTGGGGTAAATATGTATATAAATGGTAAATAGTTCTGTTCGTTGAGGGTTTTCTTTTCGTGTTGATGTACTGTTGTTTGCATCGAGCTTGAATCTCGCCATGTTGGGTTTCAAGGGAGTTTGTGCGTTGGGCCTGTTGGTCCGCGCTGCTGTTGGACAGGATGGTAGGTTTTGTTTGCACAACTTGAACTCGATTGAGAACGGGACTAATTGAGAGGAATGGTAGCTGTTACGGCGAGTGGAACGAACTTTACGCTGACGGCAGATGGCATGTCGTACCTTTTCCACGTGGATACACAGTCTGGTGATCTCAGATCAGATCATTTTGGAGGACCGGCAACGGACTTTACGCCGCCAGCTCGCATCTCCTCCAGTGGATGGGTTGCTGGAGTCGGCAATGCTCGTCGCGAGTTTCCTGATATTGGTCGTGGCGACTTTCGCTTGCCTGCTATCCATATTCAGCATGCAGATGGCGACACTGTAACAGCACTCCTGTACCAATCTTACGAAATCTCACAGGGAAAGCCTGCGTTACCGGGGCTACCAGCGACGTATGGAGAAGCTGGTGATGTTACCACCGTGACTGTTCACTTGTACGACAACGTTTCGGATGTCTCGGCCGCACTCCTGTACTCGATCTTCCCCAAGTACAATGCTATTGCACGTAGCTTTACCATTACCAACAATGGAACTGCAAACATCTCGATTGAGAGGGCAGCGAGCTTCAGCACCGACTTTCCCAATGTCGAGCTGGAAATGATCGAGCCTCATGGCGACTGGTCTCATGAGTTCCAGACGGTACGGAGACCGATTGACTATGGCGAGACTACGTGAGTATTTTCCGAAGTGATGGAGACTCTTGACTGACGGAGAGCAGATTCCGGAGTACTGCTGGCTACGCGTCGCATCTACACAATCCTTTCTTCTCACTTGTATCGCCCACTACCACTGAGTCAACTGGAGAAGCATGGGGATTCAGCTTGATTTGGACTGGTAGCTTCGCCGCGACTGCTCAGCGCTTCTCCAACGGTTACGTACGGGTGCTTATGGGTCTCAATCCAATTCATGCAAGCATCCCCGTTGGACCGGGCGAGACTTTTCAGTCTCCCGAGGCTGTTGGTGTTTACTCGTCAGAAGGTGTAGGAGGCATGTCGCGGTCTTTCCACGACCTCTACCGTAACCATCTCTCCCGCTCCAAGTTTACGAACCAGACGCGGCCGATTCTTCTCAACTCATGGGAAGGGTTGCAGTTTGATATCAACGAGACTTCGCTCGTAAGTCTTGCTGGTGAGGCAGAACAGCTTGGCATCGAACTCTTCGTCATGGACGATGGTTGGTTTGGTACCAACTATCCGCGCAACAACGACTCGCTCGGTCTTGGTGACTGGACGCCCAACCCTGCCAAATTTCCCAACGGTCTCGGTCCATATGTTGGCCAAGTAACCGACTACAAGGTACTGAACGAGTCAAAGCCCATGCAGTTCGGTATCTGGGTTGAACCAGAAATGGTCAACCCCAACTCGACGCTTTATCAAGAGCATCCTGACTGGGTTTTGTCCGCTGGAAAGCACCAGAGGAGTCTAACACGCAACCAACTCGTCCTGAATGTCGGCCTGCCAGAAGTACAAGACTTCATTATCAACGCCGTTTCCAACATCCTCGATTCAGGAAACATCACATATGTCAAGTGGGACAACAACCGCGGAATCCACGAAATGGCGCACCCATCCGACGACTACAAGTACATCCTCGGTCTCTACCGCGTCATCGACAACCTCACCACCAGCTACCCCAACGTCCTCTTCGAAGGCTGTGCCTCAGGCGGCGGCCGCTTCGACCCCGGTCTCCTCCACTACTGGCCTCAATCCTGGACCTCCGACAACACGGACAGCTCCGACCGCCTTACCATCCAGATGGGCACATCCCTCGTGTACCCGCCCTCAGCGATGGGCTGTCACATCTCTGCGGTCCCCAATCACCTCACGAATCGCAACATTAGCTTCGAATACCGCGGCCACGTAGCCATGATGTGCGGTTCCTTCGGCCTCGAACTCAACCCTTCGGAACTCTCCGCCGAAGAAGCCTCCGCCGTCCCCGCCATCATGGCCGCCGCTAAAGAGGTAAACCCCGTTGTCATCTCCGGTGACTTCTACCGCATTGCGCACCCTGCGCAGTCAAATTGGCCCGCAGTTCAGTTTGTGAGCCCGGATGGCGCAAGGAGCGTTGTTCTTGCGTTCCAGCAGGCTATGAAGATTAAACCCGCTGCGCCCCCTGTGAGGCTCCAGGGTCTGGATCCCAAGGCGAGGTATAGGAATGATTTGGATAATGGGACGTATAGTGGGGCGACGTATATGAATAGGGGCATTAATGTGAGGTGGGAGCCGATAGATTATCAGAGTAAGTTGATTTGGTTGGAGAGGGTGTGATTGGGGAGTAGTAGAGGAATGGATATATATATGTGTTAATCAATATGAACATACGAATCGTACTACTGCGTGTTGTTTTAGTACATGTGGGGTAAGCGTATGCTTTGTCGTTTAAACAACGGTGCGCTAGTAGGACTACGTAGTGGTGAGACTAAACGCATGGTAGTAGCTAGACAGAAGCATTAGAGTTTGACACATCTACTACTAGATAACTACAACTTTACAGACGAACAAGACCAAGGCAGAAGCACACATGTATCACATCAAGCATGAGAAGCGAAAAAGGTTGCGTCAGGCACTCAATGCCATTCAGATATATACAATTATAAAAACGAAGATATACAACAAGAATTAAGAGAGAGTTAGCACCAGTCTCTGACCGACACTGTAGTCACTTTTTATCCCCAAGAAATTGTCTCAACCGCTTAGCAAGAAGCGCCAGCAGGAACGTTAAGGCAGCTGGAGCTCTTCTTTCCACCAGTAACGCTAACGCCGGACCAGTTCCAGCCAGAGCAGCTTCCCTTTCCGCAAAGGACGTAGATCTCAGTACCGGATCCGGTAACGGTACCGGCAACGTTCTTAAGCGTAACACCGGTGATGGGGACGCCAGTGGTGGGCTTTCCAGTTGGGCCGCCGTTAAGGTAGTCCTGCTCGATAACGATGCCGTACTTGGCAATGTTTCTGAGGGTGATGTTTTCGTAGGTGATGTCGGAAACGGAGCCGGTGGCGCCAGAGATGGTCTTGATGCGGACGCCGTTGTCCGAGTTGGCGATGGTGGTGCCGCTGACGGTGACGCCCTTGACGGTGTTGTCTTTGCGGCCGCCGACAGAGCCGATGGAGACGCCGTGGCCGCCAGAGCACTGGCAGTTTGTGACGTGGATGTTGCTGCCGGAGTTAATGGCGACACAGTCGTCTTGGTTCTTGACGTTGGCGTTGGAGATGGTGATGCCGCTGGAGCTGCCGATGTCGAAGGCGTCGGTGTTGTGGCCGCCGGCTGAGTCGCCTGCGGTGTTGTCGATAGAGATGCGGTCAAGAGTCAAGTCGGTGGCACCGTTGATGGAGAAGGCCTGGACGGGGGTGTTCTTGATGTTGAGTCCGCTGATTGAGGATGTGGTGAGGGAGTGAGCGTAGAAGAACTGGATTGGTTAGTCAGCCTACGGTTCAGAGTAATTTCCGTGAATTCCTTGCTTACTTTGGGCTTAGTCTTGCCTCCGTTGGATCCCTTTCCGTCCCACCACTTCTGACCAGCGGCATCAATGGTGTGGCCGGCGGCACCCACCACCTTGATGTTAGTTCCGGAGACGGAGATGAGCGGGCCTTCCCACTCCTTGTATCCAAAGGTAGTTGTGCCCTGGAAGGTGACAGTAGTACCGGACTTCAAGCCCGTGAGGTCCAGGGTGGTACCAGCAGGAACAGTCATGCCGCTGATGACAATGTTGGTGCAAGAGGCCTTGTTCTTGATAGCCGTTGCAGCATCGGTGAAAGTGCATCCAGCGCGGGCATCAAGACCTGATGGCGCGGCAGAGACGAGCGCACCAGCGCTCAGAAGCATCGAAGTAAGAGCATATGCGACCATTTTGCTAACTGTTGAAAAAAGAGAACTCAGAGCCGAATATATAGTTATAGAATCAAAAGAACAAGAGAAGGAGTGTGTTAGATGATACTGAAAATAGGGAGGCAACACTACAATACTTATACAAGGATTCCAAACATGAGGGGGAGAGTGGCTTCCCCACAGGCCTTGTTAAGCTAAGTAATTCTAGCTCTAGAATCTCGGAGGCTTGTCGCTCTAGGCAATGCTTGACATTGCGCTAGGCCACGTGTTGGATGGGCATGAGTAGTAAAGAAGCGGAATGACAAGCATTGGAGGATCCATCTGATCGATTTCTCCGCTTTGCAAAATGCTCGTAGATTATATCGCCGTATTCTGGAAGATTTTGCTCTTGAGCGAATATTACTGTGTAGTATATGTCTGCTCTCTGTCAGCCATCAGCGCTGCGAAGCGTTCGGCGGAGCTTCAGATATCTCATCTCAGATGTCCAAAACAAGCCGGTAGTTACTGTGCCGACCCATGCTGAAACGAAATTACAGCGATATGGTGAAACATGTGTGGTCAAAAACGGGATGTAGGATCGTGGCGCTGCTGTGGCGTAGCGCCCTAGTCGGCACTTGGGTGCCGAACACGGGTTGCGTATTTACACTGCCGAGTATGACCGATTGACGGAACAACTAGCTTCATCTATATGAAAGGGGGAGGGAGTGCGAGAGGGGCCGCTGAGGCTCCCAGGCCCTGAAAACCTTAAGTGGATGCCATCAGATATCCCGACAAAGCGGGTTACTATAGTAGCTACCGAAGCTCTGGTAGGGATCGTAGCATTACAACGTCGTTGGCATTGCCTATTCCTACGGTTGAGAATATATCGCTCACGCTTGCAGTCCCTACTTCTCGCATTTGTTAATATGTGTTTAAATTGAAACCCATTAGCGTCGCGCCACGCGGCCCAGCTGCCGGTTGGTGCGTTCTTCGGACATCACAGCATCAAATGCTCCCACCTCGACAAATTTGATTTTCGACGTGTACGGCCGGTACTGAGCTACATACTGTAACACTGTTCGAAGATGGGTCGATATTTCGGACAAAAAAGATTATATTCTAGTACATAGCTATCCACGAATAAGCACCATGCGACCCAGTTTCGCAACAGTGGGTTCGCTATCACACCCACCTTCGCTTTCATTCGCGCAATTACTCCCGCATCGGAAAATAAATACAGCATGAATGGTCCCTCTTTAGGCGCATCCAGGTAATCCAGGAGCCAATCAGCACACCAGAATAGATGAAGACAACGGGCTCCGTATATCCTCAAATCAATCTCATCGAAACGAGTTGCCATGCGGGATCGTATTCCTTAGGCTTGCCGATTGCCCATGCAAACGCGGAGGCTAGTGCGGACACCGATTAAAGGCAAGACGATTCGTGGACAAACCCGACACCAATAAGCTTGAAGTAGGCCTCATTTAGAGCTCCAATAAGACCATATAATTTGGAAGTTGGCAACAAGTCGTCGTACGTATACGGATTACGCACAAGAGTTGATTCGTAATGCGTGATGCGCTTCGACATCAGTTGTTCAGGAAAGCCGCGGATTAGCTGGCGCGCTTCCTATGGTCTCCTGGATTGACGATTCGAGGAAAAACATCACACTGGGAGTAGCGGGCAAGTTCAAATGGGCCCTTTGAACTATCTGCTCCCGGAAGCTAGCAGATGAAGGGCACATGCCTACCAAATAAGGATCGTTCACCACCACTGGGATATCCAGAAGCACATGCCTCGGTATTCCTGCCATACGCTGCTTGAACTGTTCCATATATTGAATCCGGGGGGGTTCCCAGCTTGATCTCTTGCATCGGCATAACTATGTTTGAAAGCTTTTCCAGGATTGCTTTCGGTGCTGCTGCGTCGAACAGTAGACTATAAAAGTGAGTAGCGTAATCTGAGACGGGAAATTGGGTGACCAGTTCAGCCAGCAATAGGCTTGAATAGGAATATTACCGAGATGGTGTACTCAAAAGCTCGAGGTCCTCGTTTTTGATAATGTTGAGGTGAAAATCTTCAGTTTCAGTCATCTTGATAGCCTCAGGGTAAGGTAACGATGTCGCATTGTACGATGTCATTAATTTCTGGTGACTACTTATGTTGGTACGAATGATGGATGTCTGCAATAAGCTACCTATATATGTAGCGAGAGGAACCTGGCGAGTGGAAAAAGGGGGTGGAAGTTTGTTCGTCTCGGAGTGTTGGTCCAAATGTATTTATAATGACTGCTTGATGGCCTCGTGAAAATGGAAGGAGAGACTCACAGCAATGAGCTCGACGAAGAAACAACGTCGGTCTCGTGCGATTGTAGCTGCTTTTACCTTTCGCAGACTTGCTCGTAATTCTGTAAACTTGGTGAAAATTCCATCTGGCAACAGCATGGTGTTTGTCTGGTATGCACTGAGAAAAAGCGCAACTTTAGAGCCTTAGCATATCATGTGTAATTTGAAGCTGATATGCTGTGCGCCCTCAACATATGCAACCGTACTGTGCCCAGGAAGGGCCTCTCTCTATTCCTTTCTCATACTATGCTTGTAAATAATTGAATAAATTTAGAGGAATGCATGTATTTTTCTTGACTGGCCGTTCGCGAATTTGAAACTTGATTCTTCTTAACTGGTGCATGTCTTGAGCAATTTTTCTCCAGGCCTGTTCTTGATATGGCGCTGGTTGAATCACATGACTCACTGTGTATGTAGTCATCCAAATTTCAACTCGACCAGTTACTTGGCCAAGAATAGCGCCCCTGGGACAGCTAACTGGGACATCATGTGATTTCGGAACTAAATTCAATCAATCAACTTAGGCCTACTTCTTACTCCTAACTCATCGTTTGGCTACTGCGATTCTGGCCCCATCTCATCGGTTCGAACAAATCAAATACACTCAATCTCAAGGCATGGAAAATCGATAGCGTTATGGTTCCCAGTCTGCTTTAGGTTCATCACGAACTGATCATCACAGTCTTAACTGCCGGGCGGGTAGCTCGTCCACTCGATTGACATTCTCAACTACCGAAGTTTCTCGACCGGTATCCTTGACGGCGCAAAAAGGCAAAAAGTATGTTTTGGAAACAAGATGATCATTGTAGCCAACGAACTGCTGCTGCTGTCAAGATGGGGTCGCGTATGTCGCAACTGTCGCACGTCGGTCAAACTGAGTGGTTGACTGTTTCCCCCTTTGAACTCTATTCACAGCAAGCTTATAGTTCTGACAGCTTGCGTTCGCTGTGTAATATATGCCCCTGTCTAAGCAGCGGCACATCCGGAAGAAACGGAACCTTGTTGAATAGCCTAGGGATGCGTCCCCGAAGCGTCGGGCCTCACAAAGACCCTTTGCATTCTAATCCCGGTATTGGAGTGTTCTCTCGATCATGGTCTGTGAGGGAGGGAGTAGCCGCGACAAGGTACGTATGGATACAAGTAGCATTGTAAAATGGTTTGTTTACGGGTCCTGGTACTCTATGTAGTCTCTAGGTGGAGAACCAAGAAACACCCGAGCCATCTGTTTCAAGCATTTCTTTGCTGCGCTTGAGCGCTATTCAAGGGGCATGAAACGCACAGTCCGGTGGACCTGTCATGGGTGGACGCGCCAGTGATTCGACCGCTGTCAGAACCACCCGTCTTTAGTGAGACGGCTGCTGACCGAAGGCCAAGCGCGTGCCTCACGCCAATGGCCCTTGGACTTGGCCAACTGCTCGGGTTCCTTGTCGCGTTCTACTGCATTGAGGATGAGCCTGTACGATAGCTATTTTTGTAGTTTGAATAGGACAAAGCCATGATCTGGGCGGCGTCTCACGACACTTGTTGTCCAAGGTCCTAGTGCCATAAGCTGCATTGCCTAGCTCTAGTAAACTGCACACTCCGAGTCACCCACATTGCGAACGTTGCGAAACAGGCGACACGCGTGGTTCGCAGTCGTTGCCAGCCATAATCAGCCCTACAAGGCCAGCAGAAACATTGTCAACCAACGGTTGCAGATTCGGAACCGCTCGGAGCACAACTGATCGACAACTCGGGGCAGCGTGTGGCGATATTACTTAAATGGGCAATTCAACATAACCATGCGTTTGCGCGAGTCTGGGATATTAAGCTGGGCAGCGGTTTACACTAGAAGAAAAAGGGAGAAGGCAGCGTCAGCGCAAACATCGCACCATCATATTTCAATAACACCAAGAGCTAGCGATGACATTCGAACAGGACGCGTACTGGTCCCAGAAAAACTCGTCTCAGAACAAACTCTTAGTTAACATTTCCCAGACATGGAAGTCTTGCGACAGTGGTGCGAGCGAAATATTCGACCAGTCCGTGTGAGATTGATTGTGCCTCTACAACGGTTGATCGTCGTAAGAGAAGACCGAAATGGAAGCCTTTAGATTAGGAGAACTGCATAACCGCGTGAGCACTGCTGCTTAAGATGATTTGAGCAAGGTCCAACAGGGATGATGCTAAGCAAAGCTAACAAACAGCCTTACGATTTGACCCCTGCCTCGGAGCGTTGACATCAACAACACGTTCGGGATACCTGATCCCGCTTGGCTATCAGAGCACACGTATTTCTGAACATAGTAGGTCCGACTTTTGCTATGCACAGAGGACGTTGTTCTAGGGGGCGTGCCCAATTGCAATCGTAGGAGGAGCGATGGTGAAATCGCGGCTCCTGGTACCTGAAACGACGAGGCTTAAAGGCGCCGAAAATCTCCACGCTAAGGGAATAAACTCTACGCCCAGACACAGTATACATTCCCGGTCCCCCAGGTTTTCGGGCCTTATTTTCTCCAAAGGGGGGTGGAACGGACACAGAAAGATACCATTCGCAAGGCTTGGAACAGCCCTTGGGTCTTGGTCACCGACGAAACGCCATGAGATTAGATGCAAGGAATTCTTTAAATGGAATCGATGTCTACACGGAACATGGCTTCTCACTCACACGCATCTCACTGCGAGTTACACTCTCTTTAAGTAATTAATCACATTCATTTATTTGGCTATCAGCCTGTCCTGTCTTTAAAGATGCGTTTCACCGACGCCGCCACTCTCTTCTCGCTCTCTTCGCTCGCCCAGGCAGCACCGGGTCTCTGGGGCCACCAGCACGCCCACTACTCTTCCAGCAGCTATGGTAGTGGCAACAGCGCGGGATACCAAACCGGTACCTTCTTCACCAACTGGGGCATCTACGCTCGCAACTACAAGGTCACCGACCTCCCCGCCAAGCAACTGACTAAGGTCAACTATGCCTTTGCCAACGTGAACAACGTCACTGGTGAGGTCGTGCTCAGTGACGAGTGGGCGGATATTCAGATCCCCTACCCTGGTGATGTTGCCGGAAACGCCACTCTGCTTGGTAACTTTGGTGCACTGTTCAAGCTCAAGCAGGCAAACCGTCACTTGAGGGTCACTCTCTCCGTCGGTGGTTGGAGCTTCCGAGGCAACTTCAAGCCTGCCTTCTCCACCGAGGCCGGTCGTCAAAAGTTCTGTGACAGCTCGCTTGAGCTCGTCAAGGACCTTGGTCTCGACGGTATCGACATCGACTACGAGTACCCCGAAGACTTGGATGCCAGTGCCAAGTTTGCTGATACCGTCAAGCGCTGCCGCAATGTAAGTTTGATATATACTTTTAATCCATGATGAACAAAAACATTCTGACATTCCATCCCAGGTCTTCGACACCTACTCCGCCGCCCACGCCAACAACTACCGCTTCATCATCAGCATCTCCTCCCCCGCCGGCGCCCAAAACTACGAAATCTTCCCCATCGCAGAAATGGACCCCTACGTCGACAACTGGAACCTCATGGCCTTTGACTACCAAGGCCCCGGCTTCTCTAACTTCACCGGCCACAACAGCAACCTGTGGGCTAGCAAGACCAACCCCCGCTCCACCGACGGCTGGGACGCCAAGAACAAGAAGTTCACCCCGTTCAACACCGACCGCGCCATCCAGTACTACAAGAGCAAGGTCTCGAGCTCCAGCAAGATCCAGCTCGGCATGCCGCTGTACGGCCAGGCTTTCGCAAACGTCATGGACCCCAACCCCTTTGGCGACGGTACCGGCGTCAAGTTCAACGGTAGCATGCCGGGAAGCTGGCAGGCGGGTAACTACGACTACAAGGTTCTTCCCCTCAACAACTCTGGTACCGCATATGCTTCGTACGAGGTCGGTGCGTCATGGACTTACAACCGCAAGACGCGCGATCTTGTCAGCTTCGATACTCCTCAGGTCGCTCAGTGGAAGACGCAGTACATCAAGGCGCAGCAGCTTGGTGGTGCGTGGTGGTGGGAGGCCTCTGGTGACCGTCCCGTTACTGACCCCAAGTCGCTTGTTCGCACTGTTGTCCAGGCGCTGGGTGGTGAGAGCGCGTTCAAGCCTACTGAGAACTTGATTTACTTCCCTCAGAGCAAGTATTCCAATGTGCGCAATGTCAATGCTACTCAGGCTTAAGTGTGTGAGTGTGAGTGAGGGGCTTGGTAGCTAAGTGTGGTGATGCGAAGGGAGTAGAGTCGAGATATACAAATATACCCGATTGAAATCATAGAATATATACTGCATTTTGTGTTACGTTTTCACACACTCTCTCTCTTGTCTTTGCATGCACTGCGGTGTCTTAGTGTGTATACATGTAGATCAATGATGATGTTCACGCGGGTATACCCTTTTATCACAGTAAGCACCCAAATTTTTGCCATGCCGGATAGACTTTTCTGCCCTTGTCGCACACCCGAGCAACGATTTTTTTCCCGCGCTCGAAGATGCGCGTCATCGAGCTGATCCGCCGTAAGCACCGCACTGCCTTACCGATGAATAGAAATTCTACTATAAAAAGCAAAAGAGGTGAGGATGTTGGAAAAGGGACCGGGGGGAGGAAGGCAAAGCTAGTTGGCATCCTGGCCTGGGTATTGGCATCTTGGTGTATGAATTAGATATGGGATGTCAGCGGATAATTGGAGTCAACGTATGGTTGTGTGGGCATCAAAATTCATTTCTCGTTTTGGGATCAATGACTTTCTGGATATCGCGTCCGATTTGGCTGAACATGGAAAAGGAGATGCGACCAGTGACTTCGTATGGATGCGCGAAGCTTCCGGGACGCCTGTGAATAGTAATGACATGTCCTCCATTCTCAGCTGCAAAGATTGTCAGCATATTCAGGAATCTAGCCAGTTCGCTTCATGGAATCCATCTATCGGGTTAGCACACCAGATGGAACCTGTCTCGGTGCAAGAGATTGGCTCGAGCAGGTACCAACAAGAGTTCTCAACTTATCACACGAAAACGAGGCGGTGAAAGGGTATTGCACCATGAGAGCCCATCGGCCGGACCTGTTCGGACTGATTGCGGCCGTAAGCAGACAATCAGTAAGGCAGCAAAAAGACAGCATGTTTTTAGCTAAGAGGACGCGCGATGTGATGCCACATGATTCATGGCTGTGTATAGCGGGTACGCGGCGAGAGATGAGTTCAGGCTAAATGCATTGATGATGATGACACGGGTGCTAGGATTATTTGTTCAAGCGGGGAGGGAAAGACGGACAGGAAATTATGCAGCAGACAAGGAGCTGTAAGATTACGTTATGCTGGGGTGAAATCAGAGCCGCAGGGGCGACGCTTGTACGGCTCATCCCGGACCCACCTCCGAGAACACCCATCGCGCTTGGGGGTCATCATCAACACCATGAATGCTCTCATTGCTCGGCACGCCAGTCATCGAGGATTTTCGGCCAGGTCTTTGCGCAGTACTAGCATCGCTGTCAACCTCTGCTTTTGTGCACCGAGATCAGTCAATACAATGGCTCAGCGACCTCGGCGATTTGCCCCACTGGATCCAGCAAAGAGGAAGGAGGGGGACCAGAGGCCAGAATTGAAAGGCATCGTATTCGATGTCGACGGCACATTATGTAACCAATCCACCGGCACTCACGGGTGGGATGATGATATATTAATGCACGACAGGTCTGCCGCAGAACTACATGTTCGCAGAGATGCGTGCAGCTCTCGGCATCGAGAAGCCGACTGACATTCTGGATCACGTGTACTCGTTGCCCGAGAGCGAGCAAGAAGAGGCCCAGGAAAAGATTCGAAACATTGAGCGGACCGCAATGAAGTCGCAACAGCCACAAGCCGGTCTCGTGGAGCTGATGGAATACCTCGACTCGCGGGGCGTCAAGAAGGGCATTTGTACGCGCAATTTCGATGCCCCGGTTGCACATCTCCTCACCACATTTTTGCCAAAGTCCAAGTTCAGCCCTATTGTGACGCGCGAGTTTAGACCGCCCAAGCCTGATCCTGCTGGTATTCTGCACATTGCCAAGGACTGGATGCACGAAGACGGTGGAAACAGTTTAATCATGGTGGGAGATTCCATCGACGACATGACAGCAGGCCATCGTGCAGGAGCCGCGACGGTTTTGCTGGTCAATGAAGTGAACAATCATCTTTCAGAGCACGAGTATACGGATCTTGTCGTCAAACGGCTCGATGATCTTATCCCCATCTTGGAGAGCGGGTTCGAGGGAAGACCATAATGGGTGTGTATAGCAAACAGCTTGAATAACTGTCTAATCAGGAAGTTCGTAGTACTAGAGTGAAATAGTAGTAGAGAAGCATTGACCATTTTCTCAAGCAATGCTGTACTGCTACCAAAGCAACCTACAAATCACGCATTCACCTATCGGCGATCACATCTGTCTCGGCGTTATTTAAAGGGTTATCCATACACTAGATTTCTGCTCTATGACGCGCTGGTTGACGGCCGGCGACTGTGTCTCGTGCGACATGTTCGGGGTGCAGTATTGCTTTTAGGAAGGTGAAGATGATGGGCCGTTGATCCACCAAGCCCCCAACGCCCCACGGCTAAGCTGCCGCGTCAAGCTTTTGGCACACAACACCAAGCACACCCAGCCTTTATAAGCGTTGAGCAGCCCTAAGCCGCTAGTGATATGCACAGGGTTGGATATATGTGCTGCTATACCGATATGATCTAGAAGTAATTTGCAGCCCTTGCAACACCCTCGTCCAGCGTCGACACATGTGCAACTCAACCAGTAGTACTGTGTATGTGACTGTCCTGCATACTAGTGCATACACAGCTGTCCGTTGTGTGTGTGTAATACATGTAACATGTTGGCACATCTCAGTCGCACGAAGAAGAAGATACCTAGGCTGGTATGAAGCTGGTCCTGCGGATCACAATACAGATGTGGAGTTCGCCTTGTCACGATTAAGGCAGCTGTTTATCAGGATCTGAGGGGCTTGTTTCGAGACCCGCCAATCCGCTTTCCTCATCCAACCAAGCCAATGTACTTGGCCATCTATTTATCTTGGCCAGGAGGCGGAGACCCATCATGTTGGTCCGGACTTTGAACTGCATGTGGACCATGTTAATGATTGGGGCGGGCTGGGAAGATCGCCTGGTCAACTACGTATCTTGTGTCTTGGCACCAGAGGGTATAACTGTTTGCCTTTCTTCGTGCAAACGCGCCTTCTTCACCCCATTGTTGACTCGTGCCTCCACGGAGAAGGTGTGTGTGAGGTCATTGAGACGCCGTCGCTGTCTTGCCTTCCCTTTCTCTGTTCTCATATCCATCCTGCAGCATGAAGTATAATACACTCCTCACCGGCCTGCTGGCTGTTACCCATAGCAGCGCCGTTTCCGCTTCAACAACTTCACATGTCGAGGGTGAAGTGGTCGAGCGACTTCATGGTGTTCCTGAGGGTTGGAGTCAAGTGGGCGCCCCCGATCCAGACCAGAAGCTGCGCTTCCGCATCGCAGTCCGCTCGGTGAGTAATTACCTTTGCGGCCCATATTCAAATCTTGTAATACTTTTCACTGAACGTTGTAGGCGGATAGCGAACTGTTTGAGAGGACGCTGATGGAGGTTTCTTCTCCCAGCCACCCTCGTTACGGACAGCACTTGAAGCGACACGAACTCAAGGACCTCGTCAAACCGCGAGCCGAGTCAACCTCAAACATTCTCAACTGGCTGCAAGAGTCTGGAATTGAGGCGAGAGATATTCAGAATGACGGCGAGTGGATCAGCTTCTCTGCTCCGGTTAAGCGTGCCGAGCAAATGATGGGCACCACATTCAAGACCTATCAGAACGAGGCCCGAGCCAATATCAAGAAGATCCGCTCTCTAGACTACTCGGTGCCCAAGCACATCCGAGACGACATCGACATCATCCAGCCTACGACGCGCTTCGGTCAGATCCAACCGGAGCGTAGCCAGGTCTTTAGTCAAGAGGAGGTCCCATTCTCAGCGCTTGTTGTCAATGCGACGTGTAACAGGAAAATCACTCCCGACTGCCTCGCAAACCTCTACAACTTCAAGGACTATAATGCCAGCGATGCCAAAGTCACCATTGGAGTTAGCGGCTTCCTGGAGCAATATGCTCGCTTTGACGACTTGAAGCAATTCATAAGCACTTTCCAACCAAAGGCAGCTGGTTCCACATTCCAAGTCACATCTATCAACGCAGGACCTTTTGACCAGAACTCGACAGCGGACAGTGTTGAAGCCAACCTCGACATTCAGTACACAACAGGCCTTGTTGCGCCCGACATTGAAACTCGCTACTTTACCGTTCCCGGTCGCGGAATCCTGATTCCTGATCTAGACCAGCCTACGCAGGCCGACAACGCCAATGAGCCGTATCTGGATTACTTTACATATCTCAATAATCTCGAAGACGAGGAACTCCCCGATGTGCTGACGACATCTTATGGCGAGAGCGAGCAGAGTGTACCCGCCGAATACGCAAAGAAGGTGTGCAATTTGATTGGTCAGCTGGGTGCTCGTGGTGTGTCGGTCATCTTCTCCAGTGGTGATACTGGTCCTGGCTCTGCATGCCAAACCAACGATGGGAAGAACGCGACACGTTTCTTGCCCATCTTCCCTGCTTCTTGCCCCTACGTCACTTCGGTTGGCGGCACTGTTGGCGTTGAGCCCGAAAAGGCCGTCAGCTTCTCTTCAGGTGGCTTTTCTGACCTATGGCCTCGACCCGCTTACCAAGAGAAGGCTGTATCTGACTATCTTGAAAAGCTCGGGGACCGCTGGAACGGGCTTTACAACCCCCAAGGACGCGGATTTCCCGATGTTGCCGCCCAGGGCCAAGGTTTCCAGGTGTTTGACAAGGGCAGGTTGATTTCTGTTGGAGGAACGAGTGCTTCAGCTCCAGTTTTCGCATCCATAGTCGCACTCCTGAACAATGCTCGCAAGGCTGCGGGCTTGTCTTCGCTCGGCTTCTTGAACCCATGGATCTACGAGCAAGGCTACAAGGGCTTGACCGATATTGTTGCTGGAGGCTCGACAGGATGCACAGGAAGATCCATTTATTCAGGGCTCCAAGCACCACGCGTGCCATATGCTTCTTGGAATGCCACCGAAGGATGGGATCCCGTGACGGGCTATGGTACACCTGATTTCAAGCAGTTGCTCACCCTTGCCACGGCGCCCAAGTATGGCGAGCGCCGCGTCCGTCGTGGCGGTCTTGGTGGCCAGGCCTAGAAGTTGTTCGGGTGGGGAGTGTGAATGCTGAGCGACTTTGCGAGGCTTCATGCATGGCAGGATAGGAATGGATCCTCGGTAGAACAGACACTCATGAATATTAATCCTAGTATGACGACTTTAGAAATTTTGAACCCTCCCCCCGAAAAAAATAAACTTCAAAACAAAGAACCAACGTTCTGTGCAGAAAGCGACCATGTCAACAAATGCTGCTAGGCGCACGAGTTCAGTAGTATTGCACTAAACCTTATTACTTAGTGTCCACTGCAACCATGGTTGTGGCTCACTTATCCCAGCCCCGACATATGCCAGACAGGCGCACGCAAAAGCCACATGCGGCAGTTGTCTACTAGCATACGAAGACGCCGACCACTCGACCATACCGTTCATCTCCAACCTCCGCAAGCCTCGTGCGACATTTTTCCACAACGGCTGCTGCCAACTCGGCGCCACTGAGCGCCACCTCCGAAACCTTAACGAGCTGCCTCATGCAGTTAATACGGCCCGCACCTTATTCCCACCCAAGCAAGACAAGCATTCGCCATGGTGCTTGATCCCCCGACAATTGACGCGGCCAAATCCGATTGAATAAAGACGCAGCCTGCCTCCCCTCCAATCATCATATGTCATGACCTATAGCAATTTGCAGCGGGCCTGCGCATTGGACAGCTTGTGGCACTGCACTGCACTGCACTGCACTGCACTGCACTTCGGCTTTAACGAGAGAGATAAGAGTAGCTCGCTTTTTTTTTTTTACACACAGCCAAAGAAGTTGCGTCGCCCGTGGTGCTATCTGGGAAATACGAGTGGGCGTGGCATTGCTTGGTTGCCGTGGCGGGGCTTGGAGAAGCTTTTGTCGTGCTACTTACTACTACTACTACTACTAGTAGTAGTTTGATCCATCGTTTTGTTTGTGTGGTTTATCATACGAGTACTAAACACTGGATACTTCCACCGGTGTCTGAGCAGTATGTAGGGATATTATGAAACCGTTTGGAAGTTCCAGTCGCTCTTCTTGATGAGAAATAGAGTTCAGTAGACGTTGGCGAGCACTTTGCAAACGGCCGGTTGTGTGTGTGTGTTTTGATTGCTAGTCAAGCAATGGGCCGAGCAAGCCGCAGCTTGCCATCATGCCCTCGCCTTCCTAACCAGGCATAGAGCCAGGCTCCAGTTTTTTTCATACTACTATCGCCCATACCTATCGGAATACAGCCAGATATGTGCCGCGTTGCTATCCAGGGTAGGCCTAAATGATGTCAGTCTCGCGCGCTGCGCCTGCTACTTGAAGAAGACTGCGCGCCCACCGCTTTGTTTCTTTCACGGCCATTGATAGTCACCCCTCGTACGTGACTAACACTCAATCCCCGGCACCTCAATACCGAAGCAAGTCACCATGCAGCTTCTATCAATCATTGCCGTGTATGGCCTCGCAGCCAGTGTCTCCGCTCGGAGCGCTCGTTCCGTTGGCAGGAAGGTGGAATTCCCTCGCCCTCGCATCGGTATCCCGACGCAGAATGTGCACCCCCACAAGCGTCAGGCTGCTCATATCATAAACACTGAGGCTTCCAAGGGTGCGTATACAGAAAAGAAGAGATGCGAAGTTAGCTAACGCCATACAGCTTTTGCTGTCAATGGCACTGCTGGAGCCATTCCCGAAGTCTACTTCGATATTGGCGAGTCCTACGCTGGTCTTTTGCCCATTAGCAAAGCTACCAATGAGTCTCGGGAGCTCTACTTTTGGTTCTTTCCTTCGGAGAACCCAGATGCTAGTGACGAAATCACCATCTGGTTGAACGGTAAGCCAAAACCGAATACTATGACAAACTTCCTCTAACAAACGATGCAGGTGGCCCCGGCTGCTCTTCTCTTGAAGGATTTCTCCAGGAAAACGGCCCCATCTCATGGCAATACGGCAGCGGTCCAGGTCCCGTCTACAACCCATGGAACTGGGCAAACCTCACCAACATGGTCTGGGTCGAGCAGCCCGTCGGCACTGGCTTCTCCCAGGGAAAGCCCACTGCTACTAGTCAAGAGGAGACTGCTGAGGAGTTTCTCGGTTTCTTCAAGAACTTTGTCGACACTTTTGGTCTGCAGAACCGCAAGGTGTACATCACTGGCGAATCATACGCCGGCCGCTACGTCCCTTACATTGCCGACGCCATGCTGAGCAAGAACGACTCCACATACTACGACGTCAAGGGCGTCATGTTCTACGACCCCAGCGTAGCTGAGGACAGCCTCCTGACCGATATCCCTGCAGTCCCCTACGTTGACCAATGGGCTGGTCTCTTCAACTTCAACCAAAGCTTCATGGACGACATTCACACCCGTGCCGACGCCTGCGGCTACACTGAGTACATTGAGAAATACCTCACTTTTCCCCCTACCAGCAAATTCCCGACCCCAGCCAACACCTCCAAAACAGAAGGCTGTGCACTCTGGCAGGACATTTTCGACGCCGTCTTCTACACAAACCCCTGCTTCGACGTCTATGCAATCGCAACCACCTGCCCCTTACTCTGGGACCCCCTCGGCTTCCCCGGCTCCTTCGACTACCTGCCTCCACGCACTGAAATCTACTTCAACCGCAGCGACGTTCAGGCTGCCATCAACGCGCCCATCCAACCCTGGGCCGAGTGCTCCAATGGCGTCCTCGACACTGACACCTCGCCGCCATCCTCCTGGGAAGTTATCCCCCGCATCATTGATGCCCTGGACCGCACTATCATTGCGCACGGCGAACTCGACTACGTGCTCCTACACAACGGCACGTTGATGGCGATCCAGAACATGACGTGGGGTGGCCTCCAGGGCTTCCAGAAGCCTCCTACCGACGACTTCTACGTTCCATACCATGACGATTTGAGCCAGACTAGCTTGAGCGCAAAGGGATTCATGGGCAAGACGATTACCGAGCGCAAGCTTACGTATGTGCAGCAGGCGCTCAGTGGACACATGGTGCCGCAGTATCAGCCCAGCAGTGCGTATAGACAGTTGGAGTTTTTGCTAGGCAGAGTCGAGAGTCTGACGAGCAGGGAGGGTTTTACGACACTTCCGAAGAGTGTGCAGAGTAATGGAACTAGTGTGGGCGAGAAGAGGGATTTGGGTGTTATGAGGGAGTTTAAGAGGTGGCTTTGAGCGAATCTGTCTACTTCTTTCTCTATGGGTGAAGGAGATGTAGCAACGTAGTAACGTCCACATATGTAACATAATGAAAACAAAACACATATACAAAATCATCCCGCCACATTCTCAACTTCCCTCTTCCCATCGATCCCTAATACCCCCTCCTGCCTCTCCTTCGCTACCTCCGGCACCTCAGCAAATATCTTGCTAATAGCCTCTACTGTCGTATTCCCCCCACTAAAAACAATACCAACATTCCACCCCTCCTGCCCTGCCTCCCTCGCCACCAACCTCCTAAAATCCTCATTAAACAGCACAACCGCAAGTCCCACAACCGCAGAGGGCTCCACAAAACACTTCATGCGCTCCAACACCAACCGCATCGCCTTCTTAATCTGATCCTCTGTCACCGCAAACAACCCCGCCACATACTCTTGCTTCGAAATCACACTCCAGTTGTGCTCGCCCAGCGGCGTACGCAACCCATCCGCAATCGTAAGCGTCTTGACAGACGTAACGCGCTCGCCCGCTGCAACACCCCTGCGCGCATCGTCGCCGCCCTGGAAACTCGGTTCCGCGCCGAACACGCGGATGCCCGTGCCATGGAGTGCAGTCGCGATACCGCTGAGCATGCCGCCGCCGCCACAGGGTGCGATGACCGCATCTAGTTTTCTGTTTCCGGTCGCAGCCTGAGCGAGCAACTTGGTGGCTTGCTCCTCGAGTTCGAGGGCCAGCGTGCCTTGCCCGAGGATGATGTTCGGGTCGTCATACGGCGGGATGAGAGTGGCGCCTGTATCTTTGACTACAGTTGCGACGACGGCTTCGCGCTCGGTGCTGGTGGAGCCTGAGAAGTGGACGGTTGCGTTTTGGGCTTTTGTGCCTGCGATTTTCGAGGGGGTCGAGATCGTTGGCATGACGATGTGGGCGGGGATGGAGAAGGTGCGGGCGGCGAGGGCGAGGGCTTGTGCATGGTTTCCTGTGGGTTGGAAAGATTAAATTTGGGACTGAATAAGGGACGGGAGGAAATGTACCGCTGCTGTGTGTTACTACGCCTTTTTTGCGTACTTCGTCTATGCCTTCCTTCTCAATTAGGCGCGTGACGGCGTGGAAGGCGCCGCGGACTTTGAATGCGCCGATGCGTTGGAAGTTTTCGCATTTGAAGAAGAGGTTGATTTTTGGATGGGCGGGTTTTTGGCCTTCCCATTGGGTTCCTTTCAGTGCTTCGGCTGTCTGGGGTGTCGAGGCAAGATTGCTCAACGTGGTGTTGGTGAGCACGGGGGTATCGTGGATGTGGGGTTTGATAAGAGCATGAGCAGCCTCGACGTTTGAACGCGTCAAGGAGGGATGGATTTGTATGGACGCCATGATTGCGGGTGAGGAAAAGGAGACGAGTAGTTTGGGGACATGTTTATTTGAGTCAGAGAATGTACGCGGTGCTGCTTAGATATACAGCGGGGAAGATGGCGTGCGTGGTGGGGGAGGGTTACCACGAGTCATGGCTATGCCGCTGTTCCTGGGCCGATGACACGACAAACCTTTCTCCACAATTCAACCCCACACGTAGTTCCCGACTACCTTGTCGTTGTATTAAGATGCAAGGGGTCCAGACGGTGACAGGGTTAGATGGTACTGACAGGTACTTGACAGAAACGTGGTCTTCTTTGAACCACTTTGTAAAATAACCATCTGTATAACATTTTTGGGTAGACGAGGACATCATCAAGTCTGTGCAAACACTCAGTAGTCCGTTTGTTTACACAACAATGAGAAAATGACCACATTCACCTCGCTTCTTGATAGTTCTGTTAATTTGGCACAACACAAAGCAAATGTTTTAGTGAGACACAGGAGATGTTGAAAAGCTCATAGGGAGCCATGATTCGGATTCTGGTGATATATGATCAACGTACTACTATCTCAATCTGAAAAGAACAAGATTGCCCAATCAGGGGCTCGGTCGTTGTATCCTATCTACCATCCATCAACCCATATAATATACATTATTCATTATCCATTATCCATCAATGACAGTCACCATCCATCAGTGTCAGGCGCCGTCCATCCGTGACGGTCACCACACTCAGTGGCGGGTCACCCTCTCCTGGATGTTGAGAGCCTTGATCAAATCAGGATACCAGGGCTTCTGAGGACAATCGGGCGTGATGAGATTGCTGACGCGCACGTTGACTTCGCCGGCACGGATGTTGAAGCCAGCAGCGCGGTATAGATCAATTGCCCCATGCTTGTCCTCGTTACGGAAGTTTTCGATTATGTGGATGTTGATGACAGTAAGCTCCGTGAGGTTGTTGGTGAGAAGGCGGAGCATGCGTGCACCGGGGCAGTAGCGGTAGAGGTCTCCGACGGAAGTGAACCAGATGACTTTGCGAAGCTCATGACTGCCACGACTAAGGAAGCCGCGACGTGCAATGTTGGGCAGCTCGAGGCGTGAGTCCATGAGAGGGATCTCGAGAGTGATGTCTCGGAGGGAGCGTAGAGCCCACCTTGGCGGGAGAAGAGGACCAAGGGAGTTTCCATGTTTGTTCACGAGGCTCATGCAGCGCTCGAAGTCCATTGGAAACTTGAAACTACTCTTGCCATAGAAGACCGACTTTGTGAGATCATGGAATTTCGACGAGACGCAGAGCAAATTGAGGAGCTGCTCAAAAAGCTTGCTCTTTGTTATGTCGTTGTGCCGTCCATGGATGACACTGCCGTTGTGGCCGAGGGTGTAGAAGATTATTTTATACAGCACCTCATCTGGCAGCTCGATAGAGCGGCGCGGTTTTGTTTCAATCATGGTGATCGTTTTGGTCGGGGGAGTCATCTTGCTGAGCAGATGCTTGAATTGAACTTGAGAAGAGTAGTTTGCAAGTATGGAAGAAGGACGACTCGCTGTTTCGAGGCTGATGAGGTGGAGTAGAGGAGGTAGAGTGGAGGGGGGAGGCAATTTTTATATGCGCAGGGAGACAGGGGTCTAGCGTGTTGACGGCCCAAGGATGGCGCCGTGTGAAGATGAATGGAGACACGCAAATTTCCCCAGTAAACAAGAGGAGAGTGAGGGACTCGAGGAAATACAAGGTCCCTGTCAAACTTTGACTCTCACACTCGCTTCAGGCTGGTTTGTGCAGCTCCGTGTGCGTCACTTCACTGTCTTGGCAGCTCTGGCCCGTGGCATATGTCTCTGTAGAACTGACACGAATCCTTCTGTGACCCCCTACTGGCTACAACAAGATCACCGAAGGCATGCTGGCAGTGACTGTCCTTGGTCTGATGGTGAGCTGCCTGCAATGATCCCCCTTGTAAACAGAAGAAACGGTGACTGGACAGGAGCAAGACTCGTCAGACAGGGGGTCACCGTTTGTGGGGAGGATCCACTGCAGACTGAGGACTAGTGGATTCGGGGGATGCGGGGAGTCCCTGGGCCGCAAGTGAAAATGTCGAGTACTTGCTTGCTGCGCTTTGTGAGCCGTGCCCCAATGGTACGAACAGAGTCGTAGAGCAGATATCTTGTCCTTGGCTGAGCCAGTGTGGACAAGATACCCAAGAGTTCAAGAAAATATCTATCCTCACTCTTGCTGAAATACTCTGATCGTAGCACGTCTCCAGATAGTAAGGCCTGTGAGAGTCCCGTGTGTAGGCAGTAGTTTTTGGCGCGCTAAGTCGACTCGTCCCCGGCCACAACATCATCCATCAACAAAGACACTTACGGCATTGGGTGTCAAAGTAATCTCCTCTGAAATAAGCTGAATTCTTGACAGGAAAATTGAGAATCCAGTCTTACGGAGCCACGAAGACGGAGAGTTTATTGGCGAAGGGCCGCTGCCCGCAACCACGCCGACAAATCGAAATTCTGAGCCGACGGAGCGCAGCCACTCATGCATGCAACGGCATTCGACCAGAGGTGAAATTGACCGACACGATACACCTGATACACCGATACGAGTACTGGCATAATTGAGATTGATATCGCACAAGGTTGTGCCGGATGCTGGGCAAACTCGTCAGGCGGGGTCCGAAGATGTCCATCTCAGAACCAGGATATGCTGAACTTGGCCAGTGACAGATTCAGGCTGTCAAAGGAGTTACAGGAAACGCAATGGATGGCCAGGATAAGATACTGTCCGCTTCCTCAATCGCCACGCGCCATGTCTGAACAACCCGGCAAGGGGGTGCCATGGTTTGCAGAAAACTGGGTACAACGTAAACAAGCTCATCCGAGGATCTCTGGAAGAAACTCAAGAGCTTGTCACAATTAACAATTGATCATAACGACGAAATATCATCGGTATCATATCAACGGCTAAATGAGAGGCAACAAAGCGAGACGACCAACCCCCGTGGCATTGATCGAGTAAGGAATCCAGGATTTGAAAGGCATATGAGGATCCAGAGAAGCCCTTGGGCGGGCCCTTTCTTGTTCTACACTCCTTAAATCCAGAGCTGACAGGGTCGCAGAGAACCCAGGGTAGCGTCAACAATACGGGCGTTTGCAGTCGACTGCCGCCACATTGGGAATTCAGAGAGGAGGTTTTTGGGCGAGCAAAAGTTCAACATGTACTAGGGCACATGTTTATGGGCGATATACAGGCAAGGGCAATGAGAGGTTCAACAGAGGAACGGTTCTCTGTTCAATATGGGCATGCACGGGAATGCAGTTACCCACGACAGTGCTGAACGCGAATCTACAAGATATATTAGTTGGGATTCACGAGAACAAGCTATATCTAAAGTGCACGTGGGTTAGTAGCGCGGCAAGGTTAGAGGTTCGACTACGGGCGGCAGGCGGAGAGGTTTGTGGTGAGAGGAGAGTAAACACAAGGGAGGGAGGAGGCTGGCAAGGAAATAACATGGCTTTGGAGTGGCCCATGCACGCACGCTAGTAGTCCTAGTCACCCCCATTGCCGTTGTCCGCCCATAGCTGCGGACAATCACTTCACATCGCTCCAACTAAAATTCACCGCTTTGCATGCACATTGTTTCTAGATCTTGCCCTGTGATGCTATGACCAAGAGGCCTCATGCCAGTATATCTGCTTCGCATGCAGAGTCTCTGGAGCGGCAAGCATCATACGATGGCGAAGGCAGCGCCAGCCATGAGGACGGCGATGCGTCATCGCTGAAAAAGGCGCGCTCTTTTATGGCCACTCTGGTAAGCTGAGCTGTGAATTGATCACGTGAACGCGCAACTGACGTAGATAGGCCTGCGACGTATGTAGGTCAAGAAAGACTCGATGCGACGAAGACCGACCAAGATGTGGCTACTGCAGGACCATGAATCTCGAGTGCACTTACCAAGCACCGCGAGCAACAAAGAAGGACCAGTCCATGGCGGTAGCTATAAACGCTATCCGAAGGCTTGAATCCAAGATTGAAGATCTCACTACAGCCATCAATGCACCCAAGGCTGCAGTTACATTGCCGCTCTCCCCTGCAGGACCCATCCCGGACCATCACTCGCCTTATGCCACTTTCTCTCAGCCCAGCCCTGGCAGCTATGCTACAGCCGCGCCTTCAAATAGTTTGCATCGCAACAGGCTGAGCATACATGACATTGCAATGTCCCCACAGGTTGTTGGAACGCCAGCCAAGAGCCCTTTTGCACTCCCAGAAGCACAAGGTGCCGTGGATCTCTCCTTCAGTCAGCATCGGGTTGCCTTATGGCCTGCTGTTCAACAGATCCTTCCCGATGTGTTTATCTCCGCACGCAAGGAGCTTCCCGAAGACTACATTGTTGATATCGAGAACCATAGATTGCCGCTGCCAATGGACATTAGCCATCCGTACAACACTAGCCCCGATAGTTGGTTGATGAGTCTCCCGCAGTCGGCGGTAAAAGGTCTCGCAGATGCATACTTTGCGGTATTCCATCGCAATACGCCTATACTAGACAAGTACCACTTCTTCTCGAGCACATTGGGTATAGCGATGGATAACGAATTCGGTTATGAAATCGAGACGGCGCTGGTACTTGTTGTACTAGCGTTAGGATGCTTAGCCGTCAAGGCGCATGAAGAAGGCGACTTTAGTCTTCCTTCCCGGCACTCTGCGGCTGGGCGAGGCTTTGTCCCTCCCGAGTGGTACGAGCTTATTATTGACGAACCTCCTGGCCTCAAGTTCTTCAATGAAGCCCGGAAGCGCTTTGGGTTTCTCATGTGTCAGACTGATCTCCAGGCTGGCCAGTTTTACATGCTATCGACGCTTTACTATGCCCAAATCCTGCGACCCTTGGATTCCTGGACTACCGTGAACAGAGCTGCCTTGTGTTGTGCGAGCATTCTCAAACGCACATCAACAATCGATTATGAGACGTGGGAGGGGGACATGCTCTCGAGGCTCTTCTGGTGCACCTTGATGTACGAGACAGTGATTACACAGGAGCTGGATCTACTGCCCCATAGTGGGCTGTTGGACTACGAGTCAGACATACCGTTGCCAAAGTTTACACAATGTCCACGGCCTAAGACGTTGATTTCAGGACTGCTCAGCGACGAAGATGATTCTCTGTTCAACTTTCATTTCCTTGCCCAAGCCGCGCATCGCATCATTCTCACTCGGGTGAAGCAGAGCCTGTATACGTTTGCGGAGAAGGAAGGCTACCCCAGTGCCAGTCTGACATCAGAAATGCATCACCAACTCGAGCAATGGCGGGAAAATCTTCCGCCAACACTTCAGTTCTCTGACAGTGACGATTCGAGCGACTCGGCCAGCCCTGCGCATGTTATTGCGAAGGCTATGCTGCGCAGTCGCTACCTGGTCGCAAAGTTGCACATTGGGCGGCCTTTTCTCTACAAAGCATTGCATGCGCCTGCATATACCAACGAGTCCGAGTACGATGAAGTGCGCAAGGGCCTTCGAGGCGGCATGTATTGGCCGACAACCATGGGTCTGTGTACACAGATGTTAACGGCTCTGCCCATAAAGTTTGGGTGGTGCTGCCAGTGTTTTGGGCAGGTTCTGCTGTTTCACGCCGTAGCGCTGTCTCCCGACGCCAAGTTGCGAGACACGTTACCTGAGGGATGGCGAGAATGGGTAGGGATCATGATGGCACTGATTCAGAGCTGTGCAAAGAGCAGCCCTGGTATCGCAAAGGACTATGAATTGTTGCGCTTGCTGGACGGATGAGAGGGTCTGGGTCGGCATTACTCAGAGTCTATGTATAGTAGACACTAACCAGAAGGCTGCGGAGCTGACGGACCCCTCGACCAGGATGGCATGCTTAGGGAACATGTACCGCGCAATTGGCCGCCGTACATGACTGCGCCATATTATACGCAGTGCCACAGTAAGCAGATTGTAGCCACGCGTGGCGTGGTAGGCTGTACCGACTAGGCGCTTTAGGGGGAAAAGGTACGTAGCAGTAGTGCTGGAGGGGCACGGGGTTAAGTGGGATGTAGACTTAGCGCCAATGGTATGCCCCCATTTGAGCTGGGTACGAGCGGCGGCTTGCGTGTACTCACGATTACGGGAGGCGCTTGTTAGACTTTAGCTAGCAGGTTTATTTGAAATGGCACAACCTCGTAAATGAAAAGGGGTCTTGAGCAGGGCAGATGGCATCAGCCGAGCTCAGAGAGCTGATAGAGGAGCACGACAATGCTCAGCAGTCTGCCCAGAGGCCATACTTACATACTATCTGCACTCGTACCTGTGAATTCTCGCCTTGGATCGACAACTGCCAGCATCGCCGCTTCCTGGCGTTTCAGCCCTTTCCGTGCCGGCAGCTATCCCCGATTCACCTGCGCTAGGCCCGTCTGGGAACTAGTCGTCGTGCTGCATAACAAGGATACAAACCACTCCGGTCTGACACGCACTTCTCCTTTGGAAACACGACTACCAACAACTTTCTTACGCTCCTTTCGTCTTCCTTTGCTAGCTTCCGCACTCGATTTGTTGCGTCTCGCCACCCCTCCATAGCTCTTACCTCGCCATCTACCGCCCTGTTTTATTCCTGTTTTATTCCTTTTGCCCTAGCGCTGCCGTTTTCCGTTCCTGGTCGGTTTGCGCAACCTAGGCTGTTGTATCCTACCCTCTGTCGACTCGAATTCCCCGCAGTCATCCGAATATTGCCGGAGTTCGCCTCGTGGCGCACACATCGCGTACGCCCCTCGTGTGTATCTGGACGCTGAAGAGAGACGATTGCGACACCTGCTGGTGCTGGAGTCGAGACAGCACCACCAAACCGGGCCTCTACGTGCCCTGAGGCGCTGCATGTCCACCTATTCTATCAAAATCCGAACAATTAGAGTCAATCATGAGTGATTACTCGTACCAATCGTTGGCAAACATGGGGCCGCAAGGTCGGTGGCGTCGTGTCTTGCTCGTCGCCATGGTACCAATGGTGCTGGCATTCATTTACTACAGCACTCCCTCCTCATACATACCTGCTGGTCTTTCTTCTTCACCGTAAGAATCGCTTCTATCGTGGTAGTCTCGACCCAGCTGACATTATCTAGATATCCGCATACCCAAAATGTAACCCTTCCTCAAGACGACCTAACCATGGCGACGATAATAAAAGCCCTCTATGGCCCCGTATTACACCCAATTGATGCTCCAGAGTTCACAGATGAAGATGGAGATGTATACCGGTTGCCCGGAAAACCGAGATTTACAAGCAAGCTGGGGAAGAAGGTCCTAATTTTGGATATTGACAGTAGGCCCTTGACAGAAGAGGGTCAGCTTATGAACAAGCACTTGAAGTGGAAGGGCATGCGGTCACTTTCCGCCGGCATGCTGGGTCACTACATGTTTGGTATGTATTCCGGTGACGGATGTGGGGCGCCAATGGATCCATGGCACGGCGCAATCTAAGCAATGCCTGAAAAGACCATACCCCCGCCTTTTGATATGAATTGAACACCCGCGCTAACATTTCAACAGCTCAAATACACGGTTACGACTACAAGTTTATCCGCGCACCCGACTACGAAGACCGTTGGGGCACCTGGGTCAAGGTACCCATGATGAAAGAAGCCCTCAAGACGCACGAATACATTGTCTTCATGGACTCGGACGTCATGTTCCACTACCCGCACCTTCCCCTCGAATGGCTCCTAAACTACTGGAACATGACTGACGACACCCTCGCCATGATGTCCATCGACCCCAACGAGCCCCAAAACTACGACTCAAAGGGCAACCGCTACCTCAATACTGGCTTCGTCATTGCGCGCCAGAGCAAGCGCACCCAGGAAATGTACAAGGCATGGGCCGAGTGCCCCTCGGAGTCCCGCTACAAGGGCTGCGCCAAGTGGAAAAAGGGCTGGGCCCACGAACAAGCGGCCTTTGGAAACTACCTCCGCTACGACTATGATCGTCCAGACGATATCCGCGTCTTGCCTTGCGTCGAGGCTAACGGTGCGCCTGAAGCAGAGAAGAGAGGTGGCTGCAAGGGCGTTTTCGTCCGACATTTCTGGGTCGACAAGGGCCTTGTCGCGAAGAGTCTTGCCGATAACGTTATGCAGTATTTCCTACCGAGACTGCACGAGACATATTTGGCATCGTCGAATGAACATATCGTCGATGCCAAGGGATACAGGCTCGAGGGCGCCGAGCTGATTGAAATGACGGATGCGGAGAAGGAAGCTGCGAGGAAGGGCAAGGGCAAGAATCAGAAGGATGAGGGATGGTAGTTTTTTTTTTAAATCTCTGCCATTTTTCTCCTTCTTATTCTTCTTTGCTAGTACTTGTTCCTTCCTCTTTCTACATCAACGTTTTACCCTGGGTATATGATATATGCTTATTCTTCTTTTTTTGCAAAAGGGAAAGCGAATGTGGCGGTTTTTTCTGATGAGCATATATATATTTATAGAAGGAACGGGAGAGTGGCAGACTTATTACAGTTTTCATCTCTCTTTGTTTTGCATGTATGTACGTTTTTTGTTTTCGGGAGGTTGGTTCTGACGGCTTTTCCTTCTTTTTCTTTTCGGGGGGGGAGTTAAAGTGCTGGGATTGCATAATATGTATGAAATCAAAGTCAATTGGGTATATTGCAATGTTGAGAGTACTAAGGATAAAAAAAAGTGTGATCGTGTGCTTGTGCTGTTTATGTGACTCACGGTTTGGATGGTGTGTAACAAAGATGTGGGTTTAGAAGTGTCTAGAGTTGGGCTAGTAGTAGCAGGGAACATGTTTACCTTATCTTTCCGACTACTTACTGTTAGTAGCATGGACATGGGCACGAACAACAGGGGGAAATAACAGGTACATGGGTAGTGAGATTGTTGCCAAGATGAATCGCTAGTGAGTTGCTCTAGCGGTCTTGGAAGTTTATACGTATATTGGTACTTGACTAAAGGTAATGCAGGTTAGGCTAAATGAACCCCCCTGCTGGGGGATGGGTGGTTCCTGATGGCTTTGTACATGGGGTATCAGTTCACCCTTTTGTTCTCGCTGCCGTGATAAGGTACCATTTGCTTATACATGTCCTTCATTTCGCCATGGAGTTTCCTTCTTGTTCTGCTCAATATTCCTTCCTGAGAAGTAAATCGTAATGTCCACCTTCAGTGTTGTATCAAAACAACCGCCCTTGCTGTGTGCGCAGTCGCACGAATTTGATTTCCCTTCTCGCCCTCTGCCGGTAGCTCGACTGTTATGATTCCCGCTTTTGTTATCTGACGCTCATGGCATGGTGCCTTACCTTTTTGTTGCTCTCTCGGCAAGGTCATTGATGATGCGATTATGTTCATGGCAACTTGTCGTACTACATAGACACGTAGCTTGCGTCGTTGCGACAACCTTTTTAGCCTGTAGCACAAGCTCAAGTCCGCCTATCACTTTGCCTAAAGATTCGAAATCTCGCGGACAAGAGCAACATTTACATTCCGGCACATTTTCCTCCAAACTGTGGAAATCGTCACATACTATGGAGGCATCGATGAAAAGAGTCTGTAAATTGTTGAAAAGTGGATATGTTTCCTGATGGTCTTGTATGGTTTCGGCAATTCTTGTAGCCTCAGCCTTTCCTTTAGGACAGGTAATAGCATCGGTTCCGAGGTTTTTAGTAGGTCGGAACAGGGCTGCTCCCTGACAATCAAGCAAAAGCTCTTCCAAAGTAGAACCAGTGTATAATCCTAGGTAAATCATCACGTGCCGGATCTTTTTGGCACAAGAAGCCTTTGGCCAGTAGGTGATGTTATCGAAATCAAACATGAAGTGTAATATGAAGATGTTATGCTTGTAGTAGGCTTCTTGCGCAAGATGGGCTAAGTTGCTATTTCTGGTTGCAATCAGAGGAAAGAGGTGATCGTCTAAGCGCTTCTGGTGTGAATCTTCCATACGGGAGTCGTAAGAAGGAGTCCCCCGGTAAATATCAATGCCTACAGAAAAGGTGAGCAAATACGACAAAACCTCAAGTTTGAGCTCATTAGAAAGCTGAGGCCAGTCGTGAAAAGTGGTTGGCGCTCCATGAGCTACAGGTGACGCCTCAGTCTCGGAGGAGCCAGGGAGCGTTGCCATGGTTCGTTTGGTAGCAACTCAGCCGTCTTGAAGCAGTTGTTGGTAAGTGAAAGAGGTGTTTAGATAGGAAATGTTGAAGGCGACTCACTGGTGGCTCCAGCTGTTGTAGATGTTTGCAGTGGTTGAAAATATAGAGTATAAGGAAACTGATTGAGCTTCGAGTATCTCGTATTGGAAGATAGTGAGAGGCGTTGAACCTGAGTGCTAGCGCTGCAGGTGAGACTTGAATACGAGCAAAAAGAGAAGGGAAGGAGCTACTGCCTATTCAAGGTGAAGGAACTCTCACTCGTATTTGTTGTGGCAATATGAGAATTCGGACCGCCAATTGTCAACCAGGGAAGACAGCGCTAAAGATTTGATTCATCTACACGAACGTTTCTCCTCTTGTATACAACCAGAACAAACTAACTTGCTACCAATCAAAGCAGTCCCATTTCATGCTAATATCAAATAGTCAAGCTGTTTCCAGCGCCCCTAGCCACTACTGTCTCACCTGCACAACCACGGTTAAATACTCCAAGCAACCAGTAGCAGTACACCTATGTGACATCCAGGAGTGTGAAAAAATAGACCTAAATATCACGCATGCGATGCGACACGAAACGCCCCACACCAACATTCCTCTTCATTTCGCATTTATTCACGGTCGAATCATGGGTTTGATCAAGCTCTCGCGGCAACGGCGCACTGCGCCCAATCACGCTCGACTAGTTGAACGACCATTTTACGCATCGATTTCTCGACTTGTTCCTCTTCTACCGCCACCGCCTCCTTTTCCGCCTGGTACATCACCATCATTTCCGCCAGTTTTTCCGCCTCCTCCGCCAACACCAACCCTTCCACCTCCGTCACCTCCGTCACCTCCAGTGCTACCAGCACGGCCGCCGTGTCTGTCTTTGCCTTTGCCTCCGTCTGTATGAGATTGGAATTACGCCAATATCCCCGATCGAGCGCGCATATTTGGAACAACTCCCAAGAGGAGTACCGACGCACCAGCGCGATACACGAGAGAAAAGTGAATTGTCGAAGGAGCACTATGGTCACCACGCTAGGATCTATGCATATAGGTAATGGCAAAAGAAAGGCAGTTAACCACAATCCCATCCCACATTTCTAATCCCTATCAAGAAGATTCTGGGGTAAATCCGATAGGGGATACTTGAGAAGCCCCAGAATCCAATCTTCTACACCTCATGCTCAATATCCTCCACCCTTGGCACCTTGTGCAAACTAATGCCACAAAACTTCGCTGCAAGCTCGCACTGTGTCGATTTGGTCAGCTCAGTCACTATCTCAAAGAAATCCAAGCCCCAAGAGTCATTTTCTTTTCCAAGTAATCTTTCGAGCAGGGAAGCGGAGGAACAAAGACGAAGGAAGAAATTCAGACTTACACACTCCCGAATAACCTCAACATCCTCCTTTGCCACCCCAATCCGCCGCAAGCCCCGCAGATGCCACGCCGATTCACGCGGAAGATTCTGCATCACAATTCCCGTTAGGACGGTAATCTCCGTCTCGATATCGTTCAGGACGTTGTGATCAGACAGAAAGAGGCCGTATGTAATATTTTTCGTAAGCCAATCTGGGGACCTTCATGTCAGCATTCTCAAGACTTCTCTTTCTTTACCTTAAAGTTAGAGCAGAAGGAGAGAGGGGGGTCTTACAAAAATCCTTATTAGCATCAAAAGTGTTAATAATCTTGCCCTGAAGATTATGCTTGTACAGCTTCCCCAACCATGCTTCGCCGCGCTGCAAATTCGCTTCGTCGCATTGCCAGCCCTCTCTGTGCTCATCACCTCGATATCAGTAAACATTCTAACCTTTTTCCAATACAGCATCTCAAAAGGTTCAAAAGAAATCAAGGAGAGAAGAAGGGGACTATCATACCGCGTAAACGTAAAATCCCTATCCTCCTCCTTCTCCACTGCAGCATCAAGATCCAACACCGCCTCAAGCGGCCTACACACACCGACGATAATCACCAGTTTAAACAGTACCTCGCGCATGCGCCGGAGTAACTTCTGTCGCTCCTCTGAACTCTGATACTCGGGCCGCGCAATCAAGTGTTTGTAGAGTAAAGGTACGAAGTTGGGTTGGCCGCCGCTGACTATGACTGAGAGCTACATTTCATACATGCGGATGTTAATGAGAGTTTGTTCGTGGGGGGGAAGGGAATGAAGAGGGATGGATGAGACGTACAGCGAGAAGATACCACTTATCATCTCCAAGTGTCTTGGCTGGAAACTTTTCTTCAATCCCTTTGAACAGCGCGAGGGCTTCGTCGGCGGTGGGGTCGCGGGATGCGGGTGTCGAGGCGGTAGTAGTAGTAGCCATCTTGATCTTGTATGTTTCACTCTTGCTTTGGTATTTCCTTTCTAATGAGAAGAAAAGTAGTACGTACTACACAAATTTCAAGCTTCTTGGAGTAGTAAGAAAACCAGCAGATGTAGAGATACAAGTGTCTGGCTTTTGACAGGTCTTGTCAAGTCATGGCCTCTTTTTTTAGGTTTGTTGACTGGCCGAATTTCGGGACTGCACGGGAAGGTAGGTACGTGGGTACGTACACATAAGCATTGGAGGGTGGTGGGGCGGCCGGAGTCCCCAACGCGCCGCCACCCTAAAGCGGGGTAGTGAGGCTTGCACTATATGGCTTTTGCGGGAGGGATGTTCCTCGGAGAAGGAAGCGAGGCTTTTGCAGATCATGTGGGCTAGTCTTTTGAAATTGGAGAGAACTACGGGATAGCTGCAATGTGCGGAGGGCAAAAATCCAAAATGAATACTTTTTTTGAGTGGGCTATGTCTAGGCTTGAAAAAGGTGGTATCGCATTTCGCACCTTAATTGGCATCACCGTTGTAGTCCGAAATCATTCTCAAAACATATTTTATCTTGCATGTGTTGAATAACAAAACGGATAATGTCATATTTACCATGAAATACGAAAAATGTACATCACATGCATGAATGTCTAAACCTATAATCCTTACAACAATAGCCCGCCACATACCGATCTATACGCTGGAGAAGACACCAAAAATCAAAGTAGCAACCCAACCTCTACTGCCTTTACTCAACTAGGTTGACCAATATCCCAAGCGGGATCAAGGATATCAGCGTTGAACCAATCCAGCGATGGCTGCGACTGGAACAACTGCCACATCATGTTATCGTTCCAGGAAGAATTCATCATCCCATTGTTTGTATCGCCATCACTACTGGACAACATATCAGGGCCATGGTTGTGAGGCATTGACGTAGGATATGGCGCCAAAGACGTGGTGGGATCCGAGGTCGGTTGTTGCATTTGGTTTTGTGCGCTTGGGCTCCCTACCAGGGGCTTGCAAAGACCGAGCAGTGTTGCGCAGAGCCGATGCAAACGGTTGACGTATTTGTTCTCTGTAACGAGTGACGAGATGCAATCGATGACATCCTCGAGAAGCTGAAAGTCGCGAGGATCAGAGGTTCCAACTACGTTACAGAAGACGACAAAGAACGGACACAGAGGATGTGAAAACAAAGTCCTATATAATGTAAGCAAGCCATACGTAGACCCAGACACTATATCTTACCATGATAGATATGGGTCAAAGCCTTCAATGAAATGATCCAGGGTCCTTGCGAGCTGTTCGATCATCTTGACACATTCGAGCGCCTTCCGTGCACTCTGAAGACACTCTTCTCGCTCCAGATAGTTCGTCGTGACAGTGGGGCTCAACCTGTGAACAGACGTCAAGATGGAGAAGTACTTGAACTCCATGCTTTTGTAGTGGATAAGAGCGTCGGTCCTACTGTCCAGGAGGTGCAATTGACGCTCCTACGCAGCAATTAGTATTTTCGCACCAATCGTAATTACAGACCGGGTAGGTTACCTTCTCCATCAGAATATATATGTCTTTCATCTGAGTTCTTAACTGGGCTACCTCTTCTTTCATAGCACCCGGCGATCGTTTGGTGCGCTGAGGGAGGGATAAGTCTAGAATTTTGTCTTGTACAGAGAGCAACTCTAGAACACTCATTGGATTCGAAGGGTCTGCTCGCAGCTGGTCGTGAATTTTGATTTGAAATTTGGGAAGTGACCTCGGTCGAAGAAGCAACAGACTCATGGTACTGTCAAGCTCTGCACATTGAGCAACTACGGCGTAGATCTCGCGCTCCTCGTCAGTCTCTGGCACCGTCTTGTCAATATTGTGGTATCCGAGGGCTACAATTGTTTGTGATGCGTGAGCTGTGAGCTCCCAGCACTGTACTGGGTTGCCTATGATTTGCATCATGATCGCCTGTATATGATGAGCTACAGAGTAATATTGACAGGGTCAGTTGACTTACTCCTGTCACCAAGGCCTGCACTAGAAGAAGCGAGGGTGATGTCATGAAGCTTATGTTGTCCAAGGCGGTCAGTGCGGCTACTATGTGATCGTATTCCATCTGCTGAATTTGCTTTTGCACTGCAGCGCTTTTGGGAGCTTGCAACTGGCTAGCATACATGACGGCAGCTGCTTGGAAATGCACGATAACCTTGTAGAGATTCAAGGTTTTGTCATCGGCAGCGCCTGCCATTAGAGCAAGAGCGATTCTCTCAATGGCCTTGGCCGGTAGGTGATCGATAGTATGATGGCGAACGGCGGCTTCACTCCGTGCCTTGAACTCATCTAAAGTGGCTGTCAGCCTGCTAGTCAACCGCGAGGCAGGTGAACATACTTCCGAGAATGACATTGACAATTTCGCGCTGGGAAAGGTCTGTGGAAATGTGCATCGACTTGTCAAAAGTACTGCGGTCTGTCAAGTTTTGTGCAGGCGCATGTGACAATTGATCAACAAAGGACATGGCAGTCTCCAGGACCGAGCGTTGGTGTCCTGATAGCAAGCCATTGGTAGATAGCTCTTTGGTAATGTGTAATCGAGCTTCGTTTGCTGTTTGCGAAGTCGAATCAACTTCTGGCGTGGTTGGAGGCAATGATACTTCTTGAGAGCTAGTTGTACGTTTCCTTTTTGGTGGTCGATCGGGTGTTGCTTCAGTGCTTGGCTTGACAGAGGCGTTTGTCATATCAGGCTCCTGCATTGGATTGGGAGGACTGCGATGAGCGCCATGTAGGGAGTGTTCTAGAGAGGAGAGTCTCTGTACAAGCGCCTGTATTTTATCATCGCTGTACAATTGTTAGACGTGAGCACGAGGACTTGACAAAAGCCTCCACAGTGGGGCAAGCGCAAAGCTTGGTGTTGCCACTGCTGCTCTTGCCAGACGCGGTGTACTAGAATGAGCGCGGGGTACTTACGTTCGGACCTTGGGTCGGGGAACACGCTTGTGCCTGTTCCGCAAGCATTCGGCCTTGGCCGCTACGCAGTTTGCACATGGCTCTTTGCGGTCACATTTGACCTGGTGGCAGTCAGTGTCGGATGCAGGATACAGACAAGTTCCGAGACGGTTGGCCAGCGAAATTTGGTTAAAGCCACGGTCACCCGGCGACTACAAGGGGATGGTGGAGAGAGTGGAGGTACCTTTCGGGAATGGCACAAATCGCACGCGGGAACACCCCCGTGAGCAACCCAGTTCTCTTCCGGCATTAAGTAAGCTGTTTCTCGACGTATGTAAATTCTGGGAAGAGTCCAGCCACAGTGACTACTTGGGGTGTGCAGAGTGTTTGAACTCGGTGGTCTTGGCAAATTAACCGGAGAGAAGCCGCTCCGAGGGCCGAAGTGGCAGGCACGACCCTTGCAGCCTCAAACGACGCGTTGCTGCTTCACAATTTGGGCGTGGCCTTGTCAGCAGGCTCAAACTCTATCATAGCTTCATTAGATGATTTGGGGGCTAGTGCCATGTCCATGTGTCAGGAAAGCGTCTTTTGTATGGGCCTTGCAATTTCTCCTGTCAGCACACACGTCAGGCGTTGCATCGTTGCCCAAAGCAGACAGGAAAGAGTGCTGGATTGGGAGTTGGCATTGCGAGGTGGTGCCGTGGTTAATCGCAAAAAGAAAGCATATCAGTGGGAGAGTAGCGCATGCATCCAGGCACGGGATGGTTGTGGCAGCAGCATGACGTGCGTGCGGGTGAGTTGGCGTGTACATACTTACGACACACATCAGTCGGGAGGAAGGAGGCGGCAACGTGAAAAAGAAGACGAAGAAGAAGAACAGCAAAGGTCAGCAAACTGGTTTTTACGTGAACCCACGGTATTTCCGTTTCGAGACGAGATGGATGCGCACACATTTGCATTGCACAGCGTCTCCACTGTCAACGGGTGCTCCCGTGGGCTAGCCCTGTTTGGCAGGAGGAGTCCATCAGACATGAATGCACCTGGCCAGAAGCAACGGGCTGCAGGGAGAAACTATGGGAATATGGCGGGTTTGCGGGATGAGCGTTTATTGCGCGAATGGCAGGGCGGGCGGCGGGCTGCAGATGACGAAATAGTCGGAGGGGGCATACATGCAGTACAGTCACGGCGTGGAGGTGCGGGCAGAGAGCATTTTCTTTTACCTGATGGGTTCCACCACTGGATCAAGGACGAATGGAAATGACGCTGCCAGTCCACGTTTTCCCGAGCATGTGCGTGGTCGGCTGGCGACGGTCTTGGCAGCGGATGAGTCAGCAGGGAGGCGACGACGACGACGAGAGGGCAGGGGAGTAGGATATGTGTGTAGTACGGACGTAAGTAAGTGTGTAGTGTAGTGGGAATGGGCGCAAGAATGGGCGCAGATCAGTGCACGTGTTTGGAGCATGCAAGTACATAACAGGGCAATTAATTGCTGCCGGCGTGTGTCATCCAAGCAAGGGGCCGTGGCTGTGTGGCGCCGGGGGGTCAGCGTCGAGCCCAGCACTGGGGCGAGAGCGGGCAGCATGCCAAAGGCAACATGCAGCAGCGTCACCGCTCCATGGCCGGCGGCGGGGGCGCATTACTTATCAAGTACTCTGCACAGTAAGTACACAGCCAGCAGCAGCCAGCAGCCAGCAGCATGGAATCTTCTGCGTTAATGGCGCCATGTGGGCGGCCCAATCAGAACAAGACCAGCGGCTGGCAGCGTGGGGGACAGCGGCGTCGTGTCTGTGTGTGTGCATGTCGCGATAAGGCAGCGGCGGAGCCCACAACGTCCCGCCACTCGCCCTCGCCGCCCCTCATTGGCCCGCGTCTGCCCACGAGCCGCCATTCTTATCTCTTTCTCCCGCCCAGCTCACACACACACCCTCCCTCTCCCTCACACATGCAACCCAAACCCTCCAGCTTTCCACCCACCCACTACCCACCACCCACCATCCCCCCCAGCCATTGCCATGACAGGCCTGCGCATCCCCGGCGCGGGAGCTAGTTCGGGCCCAAAAGAAAAGAGTACCTGCACACCCGCCATGGCCCACGCTTGCACATGCTGCTAAAGCCTCCTCCCACGGACGAGTGCTCTACTCTTTTCGTAGCCCGCCCTCCCTGCCTGCCTGCCTGCCTGCCTACTATTACTCTCTACATACCTACACACATACACTCTACTTGCCGCGCCCAATCGCCCCTCTTCCCTCGCCCACCCACGGCCGCACACGTCCCCCGTCCATCCCTTTGATTGTGCCTTTGCCCACTCGGATGCTCCCGTGCGCCCCGTCTGTCCGGCTCTGAGGGTGAGTACTTAGTGTAGTCGTCGACGATTGCTTATCTTGTGCCTCCAGCCGCCCAGGCTGCCCTGCCCACTTGCCTGTGCCTGTCCATACCTACATATACATTAGTCGAGCCTGGCCACCCCCAGCTAACTCAACTGCCCCCCCATCTAGCCACACGTCCACGCTCATTTCCCTCCTGCCCACTGTCCTGCTCTCCATCCCTCTTGCCGGCCTTCGATGAGCCGCCGGGTGCTTTCCCAACAACCACGCTACCATCACCACCGACCCAGGTCGACTCCCCATGTTCCTTGACAATACGCAGCCTCCCACCCACCTGCCTGGAAAGCCGGCGCCGGCCCAAGACGCTCAGCTGCCACGCGGAGAATGTACCTTCATCCTCTCGTCTCCGGCCGACAATGGCGCCCGCCAGCGCTGCTCCTGCCGCTGCTTCTATCCGGACTCCATGGTCCGCTCGCTCTGCGGCTGTGGGCACCAGGCTTGGATCCACGAGGCCGAGCCCGCTTCCGCCGTCTCAATGGACGCATACATGCACGCAGTAGACCAGATGAAGCAACTGCAGCGTGAAATCAGGCGCTTCGAGTCGTTGGAGCACGACCTCAAACAAGAACTGTTCCGCGAGAGAATGGCGCGCGAAGAACTCATCAGGACCAACAATGCGGTCCAGGCTCGCATATACCAAAACATGCAGCTCTTGAAGCTGTCCATGGACGATCGCGTCGAGGCTGTCGTGGATAGAACTACGGAGCTCAGCGACCAAATCAAGTTGCAGGGCGAGCGCTTGACCATGGTTGACGAGTTTAGCATGGAGTTGGAAAACAGAGTCGATCGCATCGAGCAGTTTGGCGACATATCAAGAGGCCAAACACCTGCTCCTGCAACACCCAAAGCACGCCGCGCAACTCCACAGGCGCCGCCAGTGCCACCGCTGCCAGCTTTGATGCAAGCAAACCATACTCTTGGCCAACTTCCCATCCGCAATGACAAAAAATACCCCCTGTCGTGGAGCGCCTGTGTCATCTTTGTGCCTCGTAAGTCGCAAAAGTTCGCCTTCGACCCCGACAGCAATGCGTATCGCCGGTGTGCATCGCGCAAGTTGCACCAAAATATTGAATTTCCCAGCCAGGACAGCTCCTGTTTTGCAAATCACATTGAGACTGCCTTCAAGGGCGTCTTCCGAGGAAGACCATGGATGCCAATGACTGGTCACCGGCCCGCAGACGAGCCATTTGGCCGCATAGCCCTTACGCTTCTGCCTCCCGATCTTGTGCATCGCGCAGTATGGGATTTCCCATTCCTGGAAGATCATTGCATCGCTCATGACAAGATGCAAGGAGATGTTCTCTACATCACTCTCCAATACGAGGACGTAACCTGGAACGAGATACGCTTCCTCCCTCCTGTCACTGGTGCCAACGACACGTGCTGGGAGCACGACGAAGAGCTCGACGGCACCGCCAAATACAAGAGCTTGGACTCAGAGATTATGTACGATTACCAGGATCCTCCTCCTACCTATTCATCTCGAACTCACTCCATGGCGACTAGGGCGCCTTCGGGACTGGATGTCCTTGCTAACTCGGCTGCTATGCTGAGTCCTATTGAGCGTATTCAGACGGCGTCGTCTACTCGCTCGTCCAGGCCGGCTCCTTTGAGCCCCATCCAGCGTACGCCAACACGTTCGTCGAATCACTCCACGGCTACTCCTCGCTTTTCATCTGAGCGGAGTAGCCTTCGCAGCTTTGACAACGAGACTACTGATGACGAGCACCGCGACAAGAAGCCCAAGCTGCGAATGAAGCAAAGCATGCCTCACGTCAGCACTGGCACCCATGCACAGCAGCCCATGTATGTCTCGGGTCGTTCAAAGCGAAAGATGCCTGTAAGGGAGAAGGGCCCGAAGGAACCGCTACACTTCAATGTCGCTGGCGTCGCCAAGGGCGGTCTTCACTTTTTACATCCACGCTCATCAAAGGGCAAAGAAGTTGCTCATAATCCGTAAAAAGACGATGCTTAGTTCCTCGGAACTGACACGGACATATTTTCCTATGTTCATTTGGTAGAGGCGTTTACAAGTAAAAGCCTCGCTCTTCAAGGATACCCATTGGCGTTGTATAGTATGAACTCATGTTTTTTATTTTACTCGAGCGCAGTTTTGTTATTGTCTGGATATTACTGGATGTCGTACATACTTATAGTCAACATTGGTCGGGCATCATGACTTGTCTTTCTTTTCTGTTCTGCCCTCAACTATAGACGGTCTGGAAGAAAAACAAGCGTGTCCTTTTTGTTTGCTTTCAGGCAGGCCTTGTGCTAGCAGGCAACATTACAAAAACCGCAATTCTACTTGTGCAGCACACGACCCAGTGCCATCTTGTCTCTCTCGGCAAAATCCTCTCCTACTCCTTGGCAACTTTCAACTATTTGATAAGGAGGCATTAGCCGTGTCTCCGCATTTGCAGCCTGCAATCTAAAGTTTCGCTCTATCCGGGAATTTGTCGTGCTGCTGTGGAGCAAAAGATTGAATAGGATGACTGTGTAGTGATCAAAGCATGATAACAAATAGTCTTGATTGATAGCCGCTATCGCACGCTTTCTTGTGTAACCGAGGCATGTCGCGCTGATAACGGGGCCCCGCCTATTAAATAGTGCCAAGATAAGATGGAGAGAGTTTACCGCTCTGGAGATTTGCCAGAAATGACTGCATAGGATTTGAATGTATGTTTCATGTCATGTATCTCTGTGGCGTTTTCTTTGTGCGCCGAGATGATGGTGCAGCATCACTAATCGATTTGTCCACTTTGTCGCATACGTTGTGGGCAGTACTGTTCCATAGAAACATAGAAAAACTAGTGAGATAAACAGCACATTTGATATCTGGCATAGCTATGAGATACCATGTTTCTCGTTTGTTGTTGTTCGAGACAGAACCGCAGTGCCTTCTCCAACTCCTTCGTCTACGTCCGTGATGCGGAGAAAGGTAGTATCAGTGGAGCCCGTACCACCTACCCCACCTCCACTCCAACCATACCCACAGCCATCAACATCTTCAGCCCTACATACCTGCCAACGAGGGAATTTCAACACAACTGACAAAAAATCAGCTGGTGCGAAAAAATACAGTTTGCATCTGCAAACAGACAAACTAGTAAGCGACCCTATGGTTGGAATCGCAAGCCCTTCTCTCCGAAATCGCTTCCCAAAGCGGCCCGTTTCTTATCATCTACTAACCCTTTTATCTCCACTCCGCACCTCATCCAACCCCAAACTCCTTCTGATCCCTACACGCCGATCCCGCGTTGAACGGTGCAGCAGTCCCCCGAACCACTCACAGCAGGCGTGCCACGAGGGTAACATAAGCGGTATTGGTCAAAACCTGGAAAGGGTTACGTCGCGGCGAACGTGTGGCTGCACAGGGATTGAGCTTAGCGCATACTCCATGGCAGGCGTCTTGATGTAACTCCACGGCAAGAAAGGTTGTACGATTGACTGACTAGCAAGTTGGATTGCATGATACGGATGGTGATCCGATCAGTCATACAAAAAGGCTGCTGATTCCCAATGTCTTGATTTTTCTTCCCTCCGTCGCGTCTCGTGGTTGTTCTTCTTCCTTTTTTTGCTCGTTTCCATCCCAACCTGTTGGACCCTCGTCTCGAGGACAGCTTGAACTCGCATCCTACAACCCCGCCATTGCAGTCGCGCAGGCCGAGAGAAAAAAAAGAACATGTCGGAGCATCAGGACCCAGAGTTGGCCAAGGACGATGGCCTTAAAGTCACTGCTTCGGCCTCATCGTCCAAACATCCGGTTCCTGTCGAAGGCACAACTCAACACCTCCCCAGCTACGAAAACGAAAAGGCTTTAACATGGAAGTTCGATATCCGAATCTTGCCGATGCTGGCCGTGATGTACCTTTTTAATGCTCTTGATAAGGGGAACCTAGGAAATGCCAAAACAGATGGTATGGATAAAGACTTGCATTTCAAGGGGAATCAGTATAATATCATGCTGAGCATCTTTTACGTGCCATACGTAATTTTTGCACCCCCAGTTGGTATGCTGGGAAAGAAGTACGGTCCACATCGTGTACTACCAATTATGATGTTTTGCTTTGGCAGTGCGACGTTGCTGGCCGCCAGTGTACAGAATTGGAGTGGCATGATGGCGTTGCGATGGTTTTTGGGTAAGTCATGTGATGCGTGGATTCACGAATTCGAGTCTAGAAACGTTTATGGACTAACTGGGTGAATAGGAATGGCAGAGAGCGCCTTTTTCCCTCTGGTAATCTACTACCTGACTACATTCTACCGCCGTGGCGAACTCGCACGACGCCTTGCTATCTTCTACGCTGCCTCGAACATTGCGAATGCGTTCTCCGGACTCCTCGCTTTCGGTGTATTTCAAATTCAGTCCAAATTAGACTCCTGGAGGTATCTGTTCATTATTGAGGGCTCGCTTACAGTTCTCTTTTCCTTCTTCGCATACTGGTATCTCCCCAAGAACGCGTACGAAGCCAACTTTCTCAACGAAGCAGAGAAAGAATTGGCCTTCACCCGTATTCAGATTGACTCTTCGTCCGTCGTCAACCAAGAGTTCAACCTCAAAGACGCACTTGTCATCTTCAAGGAACCATCGACATACGGATTCCTTGTCATCGAAATCTGCCTTGGTGTACCCTTGCAATCGGTATCGCTCTTCTTGCCGCAGATTGTGGGTAGATTGGGCTACAACAAGATCAAGACGAACCTTTACACAGTCGCACCAAATGTCGTCGGTGCATGTGTTCTCCTCATCCTGGCCTTTGCCTCGGACTATACGCGTCTTCGGTCCCCTTTCATCGCCCTCGGCTTCCTCCTGACTTTCATCGGTTTCATCATCTATGCCACTATTGACGTCGAGCATTCGCTTACTGTTGCCTACTACGCCTGCTTCATGATGACGTGGGGAACATCTGCGCCCTCAGTGCTGCTCTCTACATGGTACAACAACAACGTCGCAGACGAGAACCGACGTGTGACACTTACCTCTGTTGGTGTGCCGCTAGCAAACTTGATGGGCGTTGTAAGCTCGAACATCTTCAGACCTCAAGATGCGCCAGCGTACATCCCAGCTCTGGCTACGACGGCGGCGTTTGGGGCCACAGGCTGCTTGTGTGCGGCGCTGTTGGGCACATATATGATGATTGATAACAAGAGAAGGAATGCTCGTCAGGGCGTCAATCTCACCGCCAAAGACGTGTCAACAGAGAAATTAAGAGATGGACCAAAGAACCCAGAATTCAGATGGTTCTTGTAAGATTTGCTTGTGGGATTCAATCGGAAAAGTTTCAATTGCGAATTATTTAGACTGAACATAGCAACTATTACTCAAAAACGAATCGTTGCACATTTAGAAAATACGGTGTAAAAAAGAATGTTGTACGTCGAACAAGAAATCGTGTACACTGCGAGCTTGAGCCAGGGGACGGAAATGCTCCTGAAGCCACCGTGCCTGACATGGTCACGCGTCCCCCGGTTCCCCGAATAAGCACGAGACAAGTGCGGAGGCTAGCGCATTGTCGTGTCTGCCTCGCCGCCAACTTGGCTCAGCAAGTAAAGGATGGTAGACGCAGAATGGCTGGACTAGATTAGACTGTATGATGTACAGCTACAAAAACATGGATAATCGTGGATGAATCGACCGCACATGCAGTAGCTGAAGGTAAGCATCAGTCCTGGAGGGATCACCGGGCTCAGCGTTAGCGCCATCTCTTATCGCCGAGGCTGGTGCGGCGGCTCCTACATCATTCGTCGCGCAACCTCACGCGCCTCACTTGCGGCCCCAAACCATCACGGGTCCCAGCTTGGAGCTTAAAGCTGCCTAGTACCTTGTTGTCGCCGAGACTATCTATACTCATTATTCTATCCATCCTTCTTCCTCCATCACTCCTGCGCATAGCGCTCTTCTCTCCTTGTAAGCAACGGTTGATTACGTTGCGTCCGATACGCATCCGATTACTCTACGAGCTTCAGTGAGCTCTGGGAGCTCCAACCCATCTTCATCATGGCGGTCAAAGCAGCGGTGCCATTTCTCGTGGCGATGATGCTGTTGACAGGCGTATGCAATACACTGTTGACAAAGTATCAAGTATGACAACCCCCCTTGCCATGAGTCAATGAGCTGGAATGCTGACGCCTGTGACCAGGACATGCAATGCGTCAAGAACTGCGACTCGCCTTCGCCGAAATACAAGGAACACTTTGAGCAGCCTGTCCTCCAGACGCTACAGATGTTTATTGGAGAGATGGGCTGCTGGCTTGTCATCGGCGCGTTCACCCTCTACCAGCGATACGCGACTGCGAAGGCAGGCTACGAGCCCGTTCCTGGCTCGGCTACCCCGGCTCCAGATGATGTTAGCGAGACAACCCCTATTGTGAACCCGTTGAAACCTGCGCATCCCGATGATGAGGGTAGGATCCCGCTGGAAGGAAAGAGTATCTTCCTGTTGGCGCTTCCGGCGTGCTGCGACATTGCTGGAACCACCCTCATGAACGTTGGACTACTGTTTGTCGCAGCTAGTATCTACCAGATGACCAGAGGTGCGCTCGTGCTCTTCGTTGGTCTGTTCAGCGTGTGGTTCCTCAAGCGTCATCTCGGACTGTACAAGTGGTTCTCGCTCTTCGTGGTTGTGACGGGCGTTGCAATCGTTGGACTTGCTGGTGCCATCACCAGGGATGATAAAGCGACGCCTGGCCATAAGTCGATTCACGACTCTGTTGCTGGATCAGAGGTCAAGGCGGCTGCTTCTCAAGCTGCCATGACTGTCATTGGCGTGTTGCTCATTGCTGGCGCGCAGATCTTCACTGCCACTCAGTTTGTGCTTGAGGAGAGGATCATGGAGAAGTACTCCATGGAGCCCATCAAGGTTGTTGGCTGGGAAGGTGTCTTTGGATTCCTGGTCACGTTCATTGGTATGATCGTTTTGCATTTGACCATTGGAACTGGATACTTCAACGCCAGAGAGGGCCTGTACCAGATGTTCCACTACCGCGCCATCGCCGTGTCCTCGCTACTGATCATGATCAGCATCGGGTATGTATATTTCGTCTCCCCTGGTGCGATATCCACTAACTCTGTACAGTGGCTTCAACTTCTTCGGTCTCTCTGTTACTCGCACCGTCTCCGCTACTTCGCGCTCGACGATTGATACTTGCCGCACGCTCTTCATCTGGATCGTGTCGCTAGGACTTGGCTGGGAAACATTCAAGTGGCTGCAGGTTCTCGGTTTCGCTCTGTTGGTGTACGGAACCTTTTTGTTCAACGACTTGATCCGCCCACCGCTAAAGGCGTGTGTGGAGAGGCACCACGAGCCCCTGCTGCCTGAGGAGCCGATTGAGCACCACTAGTTTGGGCGATGCAAAGTAGACGGGTAAAGACGCATTGTGTATGCGGGACTTGGAGGGTGGCGTTTTTTCTGGCGCACTGGCAGAATTCACAGAATATCTTTGTTTTATCACTATATTAAATCACATCATATCATACATACAATCAATCAATCACAAATTGCAGCCAGTTCAATGCTTTGCTTGTCTGGGTGTGGCAGGGCAGATCGTGGCTATCTTATCAGCTCTGTGGCTGGTGGCCAAAGTGGTCCGAGCTTTACTTAGCGCGCACTCACCTCGCTAAGGACGTCGATTTCGTATGTGAGCATCTCGACTTCGATAACAACGGCTCGACTTTTCTGAACACCCACGCCCGGAGTTCAGTTACGCCCATCGACAGTTCGACAAAATGGCCACCACTCAAACCGCAATGTGAGTATCTCCGGTCGCCACCGCGGCAGCCGAGCGCGCAATTAGGAATGGCTACTGACGGCATGCAGCTCCAAGAGGAGAAAGTTCGTTGCTGGTATGATATATCCTTTCCACATTTAGAGGACAGAGAAGAAAGAGTTTGGAGAGAATTAGAAGCACAGCTACATTGAGTCCTCGCCGCCAGGACTGTAGTGTGTCGGATGCGAGATGTCGAAATAGTGCGCACACAGAAATAGTTGGCTAACTAAACACCCACAGACGGTGTTTTCTACGCCGAGCTGAACGAGTTCTTCCAGCGCGAGCTGGCCGAGGAGGGCTACTCCGGCGTCGAGGTCCGCGTCACCCCCACTGTTACCGACATCATCATCCGCGCCACACACACCCAGGAGGTTCTTGGAGAGCAGGGTCGCCGCATCCGTGAGCTCACCTCGCTCATCCAGAAGCGCTTCAAGTTCCCCGAGAACTCCGTCTCCCTCTACGCCGCCAAGGTCCAGAACCGTGGTCTCTCCGCCGTCGCCCAGTGCGAGTCCCTCCGATACAAGCTTCTCAATGGTTTGGCCGTCCGAAGGGCCTGCTACGGTGTGCTGAGGTTCATCATGGAGTCTGGCGCCAAGGGTTGCGAGGTCGTCGTCTCCGGAAAGCTCAGGGCCGCCCGTGCCAAGAGCATGAAGTTCACTGTATGCATCCTTGTTATCGTCATTTTAGGAATGGCATACTAACAAGCGCAGGACGGTTTCATGATCCACTCCGGTCAGCCCGCTAAGGACTTCATTGACCACGCCACCCGCCACGTCCTGCTCCGCCAGGGTGTGCTCGGTATCAAGGTCAAGATTATGCGCGGCTCCGACCCCGAGGGCAAGGCCGGCCCATCCAAGTCTCTTCCCGACTCCGTTACCATCATCGAGCCCAAGGAGGAGCAGCCCGTTGTCCAGCCCATGTCGCAAGACTACGGCGCCAAGGCCATTGCCGCTCAACAGGCAGCGGAACAGGCCAGGCAGGCTGAGCAGGGCGAGGGCGAGGCCCAGCCAGCTGGTGAGGGTTACTCTGGTGAGCAGTAGGTTTGATCTTTACTGCGGGCGCAATGAGGTTACGAAAAAGGCATTTAGCGAAAGGTTATGATGCCGTTACGAACCCTGACATAAATTCCTTTGCACTTTCGGAACGGGCTGGGCTGTTTTTGGTAGGGAGGGAATAAGGAGTCTCTACTGCTTCACTGCTATGTACTCAATGAAACCACCCAAATATCAAAGATGGCTTTGACCAACTGAAGGTTTTTCGTCGCATCGCATTTGTTTTGTTCCTTTGCATTTATTTCTGGGTTGTCTGATCGGAAAAGTTATAGTTGATGGTATTTCCTAGTCATGTTCCCTTTACCCATGTGTCGCGTCTCATGCGTTGCCCTATTGGGACATGATCCCGGGTCTTGAGTTCGGAGCTACTACCCCTCTCACCGCAATGCCTAGCATGTCATCTGTTTCGAAACACTGCAGGTCTATACAGTGGGTCTTGTCATCCTAGGTTTAATTGGCGGAAGTAATGTTCACGATACTTTATTTTCGGGTCTTTGCGACATTCTAGAGCGCGATGTGATCAAAATAAGGCAGGCGGATCACCACTGTCAGCCGTTTGTCCGTTAGCCATGTATTACAGGACCTCAAGAAGTGGATGTTCAAGCATGGGATATATATTGAGCATTCATCCTTTGCGCGTATAGCTGTTCTGACCCAACCCTACACTCTTTCTCTCATACTCTGACGCGACACGCTCACGATGCGTCTCACGCACCTCATCTCGACGCTGCTCTGCGCCAGCAACACCGTCCTCGCGGCGCTCCCCTACAAAGGCGTAGACTGGTCCTCTCTCCTCGTCGAAGAAGCCGCCGGTAAAAAATACAAAAACTCCGCGGGTACCGTGCAACCCCTCGAAACCATCCTCAAGTCCTCCGGCGTAAACACCGTCCGCCAGCGCCTCTGGGTCAACCCCTCAGGCGGCACTTACAACCTTGACTACAACCTCAAGCTCGGCAAGCGCGCCCAAGCCGCCGGCTTAGGCATCTTCCTCGACCTGCACTACAGCGACTCGTGGGCCGACCCAGGCAAACAAGTCACACCCGCTGCATGGCAGAGTCTCAACCGCGAAGCCCTCATCAAGCAAGTCTACGACTACACCAAAAACGTCCTCGATACTTTTCAGCGCAACGGCATTCCCTTGAAACTCGTCTCCATCGGCAACGAAATCACCCCCGGTCTCCTGTTCCCCATTGGTAAATTGTCGGGTAGTTCGCAGGGTCCCGCGGCAAATGTCGCTGCCATTCTCAAATCCGCGTCCCGTGCAATCAAAGAGTCGAGTATGAGTCCGAAGCCCAAAATCATGATTCACCTTGATAACGGCTGGAATTGGGAGACGCAGAAGTGGTGGTATGATCTCGTGTTGGGTTCGGGTGGCGGGCTTTCGTTGTCGGATTTCGATGTCCAGGGTGTGTCGTATTATCCGTTTTATAATGCGGCGGCTACGCTGGCGGCCGTGGGGTCGTCCTTGAGTAATATGGCGAGCAAGTATGGGAAGGAGGTTATGGTTGTTGAGGTATGTTAATCTTCTTCTTCTTATTTTTCGGGGGGTTTTTTTTCTCTGGAAATACAGTGTCGTCCCTTTTTTGGTGGATTTGGAGGAGGGGAAAACAGTTTGCTGACTTGAGTTTGTACAGACTAACTGGCCATCTTGGTGCCCGAATCCAAAGTATGCGTTTCCTTCGGATACTAAGTCTATTCCTATCTCCGTGGATGGACAGACGACCTGGATGAAGGAGGTGGCTAAGCGCGTGGCTGGCGCTTCGAACGGAAAGGGTACGGGTCTTTTCTACTGGGAGCCTGCGTGGATTGACAACGCGGGTTTGGGTAGCAGCTGTGGATGGAATCTGATGTTTGGTGATGATGGAAAAGTCATGAACAGTTTGGCCGTATTTGGATCAATCTAGATTCTTGGGCTGGCAACGAGAAATGGGAAACGAGGAAGAGAAGGGAGAAAGGATTCAGTGTACATATTTACTACAGTCCGACGTACATACATACCATCAACGGAACAAGACGACTTGCACCACTTTACTGGTCAAAGTTCTTGACTGCAGGCATCATGCCCAAACCTTTGCCTTCCTGCTGCTTTTGGCCTTCGCCTTCAATCACGCCGCCTGCTTTCCTTTCATTGACATGCTTCCTGAGTAGACTAAGAATCTCACTGCCCTTCCACCTGGTAGGAACAGGCCTGTACGCAGGCTTGAAAGTGCCTACAGTCTGCGCCCATTCGCCCTCTCCAGGATCTCTCTTGCGCTCGTCCTTTTCTGGCAACTTGGTCTGCGTCGCCGCATCCAAGCCCTGTGCGTTGGAGGTAGACAAGGCCGAACCACCCCCCTCGGCTGTCTCGTGCGATGTGGGAGTGGGTTCTTGCGTCGCCCAGTAGTAAATGTCCCAATCGTTTTCGTCGAGGAAAGTGTCATATTGCTGCATGAGAGAAGGAGACATAGTGGCGAGATGAGCATCGGCGAAGGTGCTGAGCAGGAGGTCACTCTCTAGTGTTCCCCTTTTGCGGCTCTGGTCTACTTGACGTTAGTCGACATTTCCAATAATGCATCGTGGTGCCTTGAACATGAGAAAGCATCATGTGAAGCACGAGCCGGGGAATCGTAGGAACCGACATAATAATCTTGCACGCATCGTATTCGCGTCCTCGCCCGTCCGCTTCAGTGGCTCAACCTTGAACTTGGCGCCTTCCATCTCGCCAACACCCAGCTCGCTGTTGGTTCCACTCACATCTTGAGCCTTGCTATTCTGTGTGCCACCAGTCATGCGCTCAGTGTTCTCGGGTGAAGAGTCCTTTGGCGCAAACTTGTCGTCCACTTGAGTAATCAACTCTGGTGGAGCAGAGTCTTTGCCAACAGAGGGCATCTTGTTGGCAATGGTCGAGGTGGAGTTGGTCAAGTGTGGGTTCAGAGGCTTCTCAATCTGGTACTTGCGGTAGGTTTCCGAGGTGTCGTTTGTGCGCTTGTTGAGCGCGTCAAACTCGCCATTGCGGAGTGGAGCGATGCTGAAAGTGCGGCATTGAGTGCGCTGGAGCGACAAAAGAGCTCGCGAAGAGAGGGTGATAATTCTGGAAGACACCATTGTAATGTGTATCGAAAGAGTACGTGGAGGAGCGTCAATTGCACTTTACAGTGGAGAGGTAGTGAGGTGGGTTACCGAGGACGATGGAAAACGTCACTGGTCCGAGCTCTTGGATTACTAACGCGAAAATGATCCCTGCTGATCGGTTCAGAGAGTCTATTACTCTTATACATCGCCCAATAGCATGTCTCCATCAGAATTCGGCATTTACTCTGATGATTTCGTTAATGACACTTATGCGATCGCTGTTCAGGGTATCTCTACTCGAAATCATGTCTTTTAAAATTAAGCGTAAGTCTTGGCTAAACCCAAATGCATGCCGAAATTTATCGGCATATTAAAGTTACCGGCACTCTACCTGGATAGTGAATTTCACATTGTGAGTTGCTTCATGTAGGGCAACACACTCTACACCAGCACTTCGAATTCGGCAGAGACAACCTGTGAGAAACATGTGCAGGTACAAATATACTATGCATGCGGTTTGTGGGTTTAAACGTCTGCCCGTTTTAGCCGATGCATAGTAACGAAGCTTTTGCCTGACCAGCGACAATATCACAGAGCTGTCCTCGACAACACGGCAATACCCGCTGGAAACTCAACAATACGAAGTCCATTGATCTCTTATTATATCGCTGAAAGTACATATCGACAAACTCAACCTAAATCCCACCAGTCGGATCGAGTGCCAGCATCTTGAAGTTGATCGGCGATCCAGTGCACACACACACACATGTGAACGGAAAATGCAACTCTAAGTTCTAGACTCTCAGCACTGAGAGTGTTATTTCGAGCAGCTTCATGCATCGCCCCCCGACCCCTCAGCGTTCCAGACCCAGCTGAGCTCAGCTGTTACCGCTGTTAGTGCAGCCACACCCTTGTGACGGGACATGGTGTATGCGTACAGGATCAGGAGTTGATACATTGGTTGCATTTCTCAGTTCAGGCCCCTGATTTGCTCCTGGGCCGAAAAAGTAGCCTTTTCCGGATAGGTGCCGCGGATGTGGTGGTCGTTACCAAACACCCACCCACACCTCTGTGCAAGCGAAACGCGCACCCTCTCTAAGCGAGGTCACGATCTAGAGTTGGCTGCGGTTGAAACCCTATTGACTCCTTCGCTTCCACGGAGTTTCCCATCACCATATTGTATGAAGCTGATGGTTTCAGTGTTGTGTGCATTAGGTAACTGAACAAGGAGGGGGTGAAGAGCGGTGGCAAACATGAGTTTAGGGGATGACCATGTGAAAAACGGCGGTGGTAGACTTCGACCATGCTACCGGCGCATACGTGCCCAAGGAGATGGAGACGAGTCCGCCATCGGCCTCCGCGGGCGAACTCTTCAGCCACGTAAACGACACTATGGCATGACTCTCCGATCAACGTGCGAAAACCACCAGTCGGTTATTTTGTTATCCTGCACAAAAACTTCCTTCTTTTACACCTCAACGGTCTCGAGGCTCAGATTTCCTCGGAGATGTCGTCGCGAGCTGAGGAGCTGCAGGTCCTGCCGACCCATCAGTCCTTTTTCAAGAGAAAAGAAACGACAGAATGGAAAGTCGCAACACTTCTGGTCGTAACAGCTTCGGGTATGCCGTTATGCACGTTCGAGAACGGCTACTTTGTTTTGCCGGTTACCATCTCGATGACTGCGAATGCGAACATGGCATGATGTTTGAGCGTTTTGTTGACAACAAAAGCATCTCAGCATACTTACCCGAGTATTCATAATTGCTTCCTGCTCGCTTGGAAGCGCTGCCTAGTGCACGGGTACCTTGCATTCGTCTGCTGCGCAACGATATCGTATGATGATGCGTCCAGGTACCGGTAGATTAGTGTGTATCATTATTGTGGGAAAAGCCAGGGAATTTCGTGGCTGTTTTTTTAGAGCTGTCAGGCGTAATGGATAGATGATGGATTCGACAATTTATTGGAAGTAGAGCAATGAATGCAAGGTGCATTGTACACAAGTGCTGCTGATGGACTGAATCGATTACAAAAAAATATAGAAAACGATGAAGTCCAGAAACACCAACCAAGAACAGAGACGTTCAGTAGCGTATCCCAAGACTGTATTTGTCAGTGAATGGACCATCAATAGCCATACAAAGATATCTTGAGAACATGTATGGCTCTCCCGTGACTCAGTTTGTTTCTCAATGCAGGGTGCAATACACAATCATGCTTTTCATCTTGTCCATCTCCTAATCATTGGATCCGATCCAGGTTCACATTTATATCGACCATGCAGATGCGATATTCATCCCTTTGACAACTTCCCATACCAAGTATCAGATGTACTTTAGTAGCCAAACCCAAAATCACCTAACCCAATCAAGCATGCATATAACTCGAGAATCAGGGTGTTTTACATGCTATGGGATTCCTGGAGTCTGGTCCCCTAAAACCCTCATAAACGTGGACGTAAACGACCCTAGGATCGGCGAGCGGGTCAGGCCGTCGCTGGAAATGACATCCAGCAAGTTCACTAAAAAGAAATCATGTGATGACGTGAGGAAATGAGAAAACCTGGCTTGGTTACCGTTAGGGCGAGGACTGCTTGCAATGCAGTATACATCTCGTGACATGGTAAAGACTCAGAGACCGGCTCTCTTGAGGTATTGATTTTATGACCCAACTGTTCCTTGAGGCTTTCTCTTCGATGAGTACTGCTTCAAAGGTCGTTTACAGTATCAAGATCACTGCTGCCGTTTGCAGTTCATGCTAGCCTTTCTCACTAACCATAAATGTTTTAGTGCGCCCGAACTGAGGAACGACTCGTCATCCGTCCCCTCAGAACTCTTTCAACACCTCATCACACTACGAGTCTACACACACCCATGAAGAAAAACCTGTTTCCTATACTTTAGCCGTTTGTGCTGACAATTTTGAGATGCGATTCTCACATCATGACTTCGATATTTGCATCCGCTGACGTCAAATACTGTCTCACATTTCTCAGGCCTACCACTCGATTGGTGGCCGTCATCGGGGCATCACTCATCTGGCTGTCGATTAAATGTAACCCCCATAGTATTATCACTATTCAGACTGCTATTCTGGAGAGATATGCCAACATAGCTCGAAAACCATATATCGAGTGGCAAGACAGATGCTCCATTCAAGAACCGAGTCTGCGATATTGAGTCTGCTACAGCTGGCGGTTTTCACAGAATAGCATCGGTGTACCACATGGGAGTCTTTTCTATATCCAAGCAGGTTGGTAGAATCGCCACCATGCATTCTGTTCTCTAGTAGAAGATGCTCCTCAGGAAAATTAGATTTTACTAGTAATGTATGTGTGGCCGAAGCATTCATTGGTTCGTATGAGAGACTCGAGCAATGGGACTGTGGCATGTTCCGTATTTTCTAAGTATGTCCATGTGGCTGACCTAGACAGAAAATCATAAGTCAGTTGCCCCCTGAAGTCCCATCCCAACTCGTTACTGTACATTTGCCGCGGTTGCCGCGCGCTATCGCCACAACGGATTGCTTACAGCAAAACCTCCCTAATCAGCTTTTGCCACTGGGTGACTGTGGCTGATTGTGACATGACCGAACTACGGTTTCACCATGCTACTGGGACGCGAAAGGCGCCGACTTTGGCGCCGCGCTCGCGTAGGTATCGCGTCTTTCGGAGGCCGAATTGGCATATGTCTTTCGGTAAGCTTAACTACTAATCCATCTATATCAAGTTAGCCACTTCGGTATTGCTCTTCACATGTGTCCCCCGGATGAATTCCTGGCGCTGCATGAGCGTCGTTCTGCACTGATTACCAATCGACAACATACTACACCGACATCATGGAAGACCTGATCCAAGAGAGCCGATTCTACCCCTCACAATAGCCGTGATAGAGACTGTTGACGTAGGGTAGCTATAACCAGCCAGCTGGTGTTCCAACTTCGGTGACATGTAAGGTCGTTTGAGGCTATTGAGGCCGTCTAATCTTTGACACAATCCCCATAAACAGGTTGCCCCGCTCCCGATGCCGCGTGCTCGATTGCGGCCTTTTCTTGCCGAATGCTGGGAATACACGGCATAGCGCGAGGCAAACTCAGGACATGATAGTGGCGCTTATTACCGGTTGGTGTGGCTTATTAAAGTCAGGCGGTAGCAGGCAGCCGATAGGCAAATGAGTGCCGCCAAACTGGGTCCTCAAGTAGAGAGGAGCCTACGCAAGTGCAAGTATCCACAAAGCTTATTATAAAAAGGGACTGTTGGTGGGGCTGCCGTCCTCCCCAGGGGCTAACAAGCACTCGGTAATGTGGATCAGCGTTGATACCCCAGCGTCAGATTCACGATGGCATTCGAATACAATAAACATTAAACCGATCGACCTAAGCCGCTTCGAGTCTGAAAAGACGAGCACATCAGAGAGGTCCAATGGGTTGCAAGATTAACTCTCGGAACAGGCTGTCTATAGATTAGACTCGACATACAAATCAAGTGGAGTGATTCTACTACGGACTCCATAATCTAGCTAAATTACCCTCCTGAGACACTCCTGAATTCATGAGGATATGCAGGGGCTTGGGTTACCTCTCCACGTAAGTTGCGCTATAGTAACAGTTGGTCTTTCTGAAAATCTTGCAATTTCTATCAAGATGGAACATTATCGTCCAATCACAATTAAACGCGCGCGCCAAGATGAAGAGAGTTTCTTTGAAGAGTGTACACGTAGTTTGGACGGCCCGGAAGTGTGAACCTTGGTACAGTCGAGTCGGCCGCGACACGAACTCTGTGTGTTAGCTGCCTAAGTTAACAGCGCACGTGAATTGGCTGGATAGCCCCGCTTTTTGCCGGTCAATCGACCAGTCAACATAAGTGTATTTTGGTGCTGAAATGGAGTGAATTACTGCTAATTTAACGGCCTGTGGTTCTGTTCGACCCACATAAGATGACTAACCGGCTGGCTCAGTACGCAGTGCCTAAGACGATTAGCCCCGATCACTATGAGGATAACACGGCATAATCACCCGCACCGAGGATGACACTACGGGATAAGCACCTAACAGAACTATCCGCATGTCCTTGGCGCTGCCTAAAGCTTCCAACATTGGGTCACCATAGGCTCACGAGTGCCAGCACGGGCCGCGGAAGACGGGACTCTGCAGCGCAGAAGCGAGGCGGGAGTTATGTTCTTGTCTCAATACCACACGCTGTCCTGGATCCGATCTGTGATGAATTCGGCAAAGGTCAGACCACTTGACTCAAGCGATGTAAGAACACTGCGAGCCACAGCCATGGGGTAACTGTCATCGCAAGCCCACTCTGTCACAACCCCACACCTGTCAGCTCGTTCCAAGTTAGGATCAGCTCTCGGAGAGCCCGAAAAGTACCCCACAGCTATGACCCATCGTGCCTCGAAACAAAAGCCAGGCGGGTAGGGGTAAGCGACACCCGCATGGCCTATGCACGTGGATGCTGCCAGTATGGACCAGGTTCAATGGGCACGTCAGCCGTAGGAAATCCAGATCCGCGGTTGATAGTCCCTTTCAAGTCGCCGCGGTAAGACAGGTTATTGGCGACGGAACCGTTGGACCGCAGAGCTAGCCCTTTTTGTCTGTCGAGAGACTTTGGTACACTGTCAACTTGAGGACACACTAGGGGTATCATCATATTCATTTCAGCCTGATTGTGTACAAGGCGCTTAGGAGCTATGCATGTGCACGCTATCCACTTTGCAACTTCTCCTCAATCCCACACTGCCTAGCGGGTAGAGTGGATTGTAGCCGCTTGAGACAAGGCTACGATGCGAAAAGGTTGTTCAATTAGCGCACGCCTGCCTGCTTCCTTGTATGCGCTGTCGCTAACCAGCTATGCACACCATGAACGTACATCGGGATCATCGATCGGCACCGGGAACATACTCGCTTAATATACTTACCGTGGAGGGAGATCGACACAAGCGACTTAAGCGATGATGAGATCTTGGGACTCGCCATCATGATGGTGCAATCATCATAGCATGACACGCAGGGACCGTCGGTGTGGCAGTGATGTAGCTTCTCAGTAACGATGGTAAGCTGAGGTGATGCAATGCATTAGCTTCATAAGTGATATGACACTCGTTGGAAACGAGAGGCACTGTGGCTAAGGGGTTTGAGGCGGGGACGTTTGGGGCGTAGCGAGTGGGTGTGGCCAGCACGTTGGGCAAAGAAATGTTCATTGCAGGGAACTTCAGGCACCACTGCCTTGCACACGATGACGCTGGATGGTCCGATACTCAGGTGATGCTGATGATGCTGACGATGCTGATGGTAAACTACAGGGGAAACCTCTTACGACGAGATTACCATACCTTTGGCCTACAGTCTTTGTGACACACTGGACGACGACGGTCTTGCTGAGTAAGAGACCATTTCTTTCATCGTCTTGCAACCGTTCAACAAAGGTACCTATCCGCCCTCGATTATTGCCACTATCAGGCTGGCTGCTCGCCCCACTGCCCCAGATACCGGATCCAGAGTGTCCAGCAATCCCAATTTAGCCTCGCTTGGGAGAGGAGGAGACGCCTATCTTTTTTGGCGAGAGCAGCGGAAGCAGCCTGCCTGCTCCCCCCTTCGCCCCCACTCCCACCCCCCTCAACAGCCTACCAGCCTGGTGAGGAGAGACAAGACGCTTTGCTTTTTCCCTTTGTTGGCAGCAATCGGGACCGCACTAGCGATGAAAGGTGGGGACATTGACGTGCTTGGCTCCACTCATATCTCCCCTGTTTAGTGGCAGCGCAAAAAGGAATGAGAACCACGCGAAAGAGGATTAGGTGTCGATCATACGGCTAGCAGACCACACCCGGGAGTGGTTGCTGTGGATCCTGGATTCCCTAGTGTACCTTGCAGTTGCCAGAAGCCGTGTCTTTTCTTCTTTTTCGCTGGGTATGGTTGTTTCCTTTTACGCGTGTTCGTTTGGGTGGAGGGCTTACCCTGAGTTACGTGCAGGTGGTGCGGTGCCTATGTCGCGAAAGATTATTTTCAGGGGCCGGGGGTGTGGGTGCGGGTGAAGGGGGGTAGGGTCCTTTTCAGGCTGACGATCAATTTTTTTATATAGGAGTGTGAATTCCCGCGGAATTGAACATCATCACAGCTACAACTACAACTACAACTTCAAAAGCCTACATCTCTACACTCGAGCTCGATCAACCTTCACACAAACACATCCACATACCTACAACTCTTTTGTACAACCATACGATAGAGTCATACTTCAACACTACCAACAACAACAACCACAATCAATCCCATCCCATCTACATTTGAGATCACCAAGTACTACTACTCGCCGTAGTACCTAAAAACAACAACCACAACCATATCACCCACTGCCAACTCACCACCTTCCAAAATGGCTCCCCGACCTTGGACTGTCCTTCCTCCCTGCCCAGGCCCCCCACCAACCCGACCCCTCCCACCAATCCCCACCCAATAGACGAACCCCCCCGCCATTTCAACCATGCGAATTGAAACAACCACGCCCGGGGAAGTCAAACGATGCAAGTCAAGGACCAATACAAAGGAGGCCAATTTCGAGAGCGAAACCAAATGAGCATCAGAGGGGCTCTGATTTTTTTTTCCAACACCACCACCACCATCAACAACAACAACAAACATCAAGCATGTGCGATCATGCGAGAATGATAAGATGATTTACTTTTTTTTTTTCGTTTTGTCTGGAATTTTATTGCGAATATACCAGTAGCTGCTATGCTACAACTACGCGCTTTGTGGTTTTTTTTTTCCTTTCTTTCTTAATTTCGATTCTTGGGGAGGCAAGGAACCAACGAGGAAAGAGGGAGTGTTTTTGTTATCATTCTAATATCCGGACCTCTTGAGTCTGGATATCTTTTTGTGAAGTAGGAATGAAAGAGAGAGAGAGAAGGATTGGAGAGTTTTGAAGTAAAAAGTGTAGTGGTGCAGACGAAGTCTTTTGAGTTTTTTTGATCTTCTTAGTTTTAATCCGAGTTTTCAATCAAACTATCAACATTTTCAAACATGCATACTTCTTCCTTTGGATTTGTGAAAAAAAAGGTGACGCTCAATGCCCATGGCACACACAAATAGTACAATTGTAAATAATGAGCATATGTACATGCATACACGGTGACACAGAAGAAAATGTGCAGGTGCAAAAAAGGGGACCTTGTTCGTGCATAGTGAGGAACAGGTACCCGCTACACCATCTTTCATCCCACCCATTTTCGCGTTCGCCAACTTAAGCACATGGATGCCATACCTTTCTTCAAGCGAACTCGCCTACTTGCCACCAGCAAACACAAGGCCATTATCATGCCTGACCTTGTGCATGATGGCTAGTGTATCCCTTGAATGCTTCTCCAATCGGCTCAATTCCACATGGTCCTTTTCTTCGATACACCTAGCGAACTCCCTCGCTTCTTCAATCAGATTGAGTTTTTCGGGCGTCTTGACACCAAGGATATCCTCTCTTGTCTTCTTCTTGGGATCCCACAGGGTAACCTTGTTGATATCGGTAATAGTCGGTACAATAAGTGTGCCCTTTTCCCCATAAATCTCAGACGGCGCGTTAGAATTGTAAATCTTCGAGTGGCAGAGATGTACGGTGAAGTTGGGGTACGTCAGGATCAGGCGGCCGGCGCCATCCGCTCCCGTGGCAATCTTGACGGGCCAGTACTGCGAATCAAGGGGGGCACCGAAGAGATCGACGGCAGCTGCGACGCAGTATACGCCAAGGTCGACTAATGCACCACCGCCCATGTCGAGGTTGAAGATGTTGGGAACCTCGCCCTGCAGAACCTTTTCGTACCGGCTGCTGTACTGGGCAAAATTGATTGAGGCGCCATACAGCGGGCCTATGTCAGCAATCTTTTGCTTCAGTAGCTTGAAATTTGCTTCTTGAATGTGGCGGAACGCCTCGACAAGGATGACGTTGTTTTCTTTTGCAAGCGAAAAGAGATTGTCGAGTTCGGAAACAGTGCTGCAGCTGGGCTTCTCTAGAATGACATTCTTTCCCGAGGCAAGGAATAGCTTGGCTTGTTCGTAGTGCAGGATGTTGGGGCTAGCAATGTAGATGGTGTCGATCTTGTCACCGCTGGCAAGGGCATTGAGGTCCGTGTAGCAGGCGATGTTGTTGGCAGTATATTTAAAGGCAAACTCCTTTGCAGTCTCTTCTTTCCGCGAATAGACGGCTGTGAGGCTGTATTTGCCAGTTGCGTGGGCGGCCTCGACAAACGAGTGGGTGATCCAGTTTGTTCCAATGATTCCAAGGTTGATCATTTTGGCGGCTGTGATGTGAGTGCAGATGTAGCAGAGTGACAATGAGCCCAGACGAGAATATAAATATATAGGCGACTTCAGTGATATGTCAGCATGCAAGACTTTTCTGTTGGGTGGGTTGGTGTTTGAGGGGCAGTCGCGTCCGAGTGACCCCACTAGGTAGCTGGATGTGATGTGATGTGATGTCATTGGTCGACTGTTGTAGTTTCCCAAAACGGAAGTACTAGCTCGTAGAAAAGTGTACTTGTGCACATGAGGAGATGCATAAGTGCTAACAATGATTTGTGAGAATATATTGTTATTACTAAGGCGTGCTTCACATGGGTCGAGTTGACTAATACGCTCGATCTCTTCATGTGTAAAACCAAAGCTCCTACCAAGGAGGGTATCATCTGCTGACAGTTGTCTCGTATCGTGGAAACATGTCATGCTATATATGTGTGAGACCAAATTCACAACCCTATCCCATTCGATGAAACGAGACTCATGGGACGTTGGGCGATCGTAATGTAAAAAACAAGCAAGAAAGACGCGGATCTGTCCGCTACCACATGGGCAATAAAAAAACAAAAAAACACGGCAGAGCAAAACACCAAAACTCCACGCGCTGACAAATGAGTGCTTTGAAGATGCAATAATGCTTGCAATAACGCCAGGTAACCCTTGTTGATATGCTGCTTTCATGATTAGTCCTCCCAAATGGTCTCGAGGTCCAGGTCTCCTCGTCGTTCGGCTCCACAGACACTCCATCTCTTTCTAGAATCTCGCTTGCCAAAGCCCATGCTGCTGCGCCCACGGCCTTCAGGGCCATCCAAGCTAGACCTCCTTGCATCTCCACCGTCCTCGCGATCAGCGGCGGCTTTTAGTTTTGCGATGCGGTCAGCCTCGATTGCTTCTTCCTCGGCATCTGGACTGTCCTCGATGGTTTCGAGAGACGAGATGGAGGGGCTGCGGGAGCGCATAGACGTGGGGGTAGAAGGGACGGACGAAGATGCTAACGAGGCAGGATAGTTCTCGTTGAACTTTGCCGGAGCAAAGAGAGGCGAAGAAGCAGTCGAGGTGGGTGTGCTAGCAAAAGGATTGCTGGTAGGTGGGTGGCCAAAGGGAATGGAGACGTGGTAGAGGGGCGAGACTGGACGTCGTCGTCGGGAGAGTGAAGGGGTGTTGCTGTAGAGATTGGAGACGGTGGTGCCGACTCTGGGCTTAAGCTCGAGCTCTGCGTCTTCGGAAATGTCACAGACGCTTGGTGCGCCGTCAAAGGAGCCCATGGAGACTGGACGGGTGGTGAGTGGGCGGGAGTCGAGCGCGCGGGGGCTGCGCGTTCGCTTTGGCGAGGGCAGAGGGGACGTGGGCCTGGCGAGCTGTATTGGGCTGGATGAAAGCACAAAGTTGGAGGCGGGTTGCATGACAGTCGGTAGCGAGTGGGCTCGTGCCATGGGTATGGCCGATCCGCTGCGCGAGCGGAGGTGAGAGCGCGCATAGGACAGTGTGCTCGGTTGATGCGTCGAGAGGGAAGCGATGGTGTCTGGCTGAGGGTCCGTTTGCGAGCGGGGAGTCGAGGGGCGGCGAGAGGTCATGGTGGAGTCGGAGGTGTTTGCGAGCTGGCGTGGCATGGTGGTGCTTTCTCCCATGGTGGATGGCGTGCCGTCGAGTATAAGGCGTGGTTGGAGGGCCGAGGATGAGGCGGCTGGGCTGGTTGTAGTAGTAGTGGTAGTAGTAGTAGTGGTGGTGGTAGTGGTGGTGTCGGTGGTAGCAGCAGGGAGAGAGCAGAGAGGGAGAGCTACAGGGCCGTCGTGAGGATGGTAGTTGGCATCAGGCGGCGGCGAAGGGAGGCTTGGGGTAGTCATGGCGGCGGTCTGCGCGTATACATAGTCTTGGTAGTCTCGCGAAGCCTTTGGCACGCGGCGACGGCGAAACTAAGAAGCGCAGGGGGTAGTGCAGTGCTCGTGTCGTTCTGGGCCGTGTGCCAACCGCCCGACGCACAATGCACCTTTGGGCGTTTCAGCCGCCGGGAATTGACTGCGTTGACACGAGCGCAGGGCGCACGATGCCGAGTTGTTTGATGCGAAAGCGGTCACATAGGCGGGCGACACTTGTAGAGGGAGATGGGTGATGTCGTGGAGCTGAGGACGGAGGAGCAGTGTGCGAGGAGGAGCAGTGTGCGAGGAGGAGCGTCGCGATACCGTGGGCGGCTGCGATGGGCGGAGAGGCCGGCTAGGCGGTGGTACCTGCCGCCGGGACCGCCGCTATTGAATCTGGGGCAGGTAGGCTGCGAGCTGCGAGCAAGCAACTACCCGCCGCCCTCATGCATGCATCCTCACCTACTTACTCACATATATTGATTGCATTCACTGCACAGCCTCATCGCATATCGCTCTCGTCACAACACCATCTCCTGGCAATTTGCTGGAATCAAACAAAAGTCGCGTGGGCATGTGAGTGTGTGTGTGTGCAGCCGCCATGGTGATCCCTGACCAGTCCATAGAGTAGACGGGCTGCTCTCAGGCTAGACAGACCCTGAATGGGTGCCTGCATTCGACCTAGGCCAACGTCTTCGACAGGCCGCGACAGGCCAATCACGCCCCCGACCACCGCCAACCCCGGCATGGCCATGGACGGATGCCGCATGGAACTTCATATGGACTGGTCTGTATACGTATGTACCTACATAAGTATCAACGCTGGACTTACATGTGCACATGCAAATGTATCCACTCCACCATTGGCCCTCGTCACACCTCGACTGTAGCAGTGCCGAGGTCTGGGGCTTTGACTGCAACAACAAGAGCAGCAGCAACAACATCACCAACAAGATCAACCACAACACCCACTGATGACGGAGCTAAGACCTCCGCTACACCGGTGAACCTCCATGTAAACAGTGCACGGCCCTCGTTTTTTTCCTTCTCACACCGCAATCCCACCCTTGGTCGCAGCACTGAGACGCGTCGCGCACCTTACCAAACCGCAACATGCACCAGCTTCTTGACCTTCTCCTGCATACCACATACATACGTCTCCACCTCCCGACTACCCCGACCCAACTTCCCCTCCCTATCCATTCGGCTTGCTCAACATCGCCTTCTTGCCGCTGCGCATGCACATACAGGTCCAAGTACTGACTGATATGCATCCTTAGCTCCGCACACTGACTAGCCGCACCCACTCCATTGGCGGTGTAGCTGAAAAAAAATCGTTATACTCTCGCATCTCCCCTGGCTAAGCCGGAACTCTGCTTCCCACTCCTGTCCTTTTCCCCCCGCAAGGTTTATCCCAAAAGCTAAATTTGACAAGTGAGGCCAAACCATCTCCTACTACGGCGCCAACACCCATTCTGCTTTGTGCCCCGACCCGGAGGCATTGACCTGTACATTTATAGTAAATGTGGCGTCAGATCGTCAAGGCGGCGCATCCCGAGCTAGCTAGCCAGCCTTGCCTGTCTGTCTCGCCATAGTCAAATCGATAATCGATAATCGATAATCAATATACCCAGGCTCCACGTTATGGGGACCGCAGTCATCGATTATGCTCTCCCACTTGGCCGAGTTAACGCCCACTTTGAACTTCATGCTCGGCCTCGGCATATGCTCGATGCTAGCGCGCGCACGTTGGCTCCATCGTCCCAACACCCCGCTTGCCTGCAGCACTCACCATCGTCTCCCCACTCTCGGACGGGCGCTCCGGTGCGTTTGCTTTGACCAACAAAAGGCTCGCTGTTCACAGTTCTTTTTGCCGCGTCTTGGTCATTTATCACACTAGCCCAATCAAGCAAGCGCCTTGGCACGTGCAGGTCATTCCTTCGGCACGCCTACTTTTCACAAGTTATCAAGACATCCTGCTATCACGCTTCATGTTCAGATGCCCAAATCTTAAAAGGCCCCGTACAAGCCTATTTTTTGCCTAGCTAGGCTATAGCTGTATACAGACGAGTCTATATAGCGCTTGTACCGCACCGCACTCGATCCTCGGTGCACCATATGTGCCTCTTTAAATCCCTCTACTCTTCATCAAATCATTTCGTCGAGATACTTCTCTTCATAATATTTGGGAAACTCAGCATTCGTGGGCAGATATTCAATTCATGTGGTCTTTGGATTGTATCGCATCAATGCAGCAAAAGAACATAAAAACACGCTTTGCAAAGACGGTACTCGCACGTCATTTCCTGCCTAAGCTCCATCGGTCATATGCCCCAGAGCTACCACGCGGTTAAACATAATCACATAAGCCGCGAATAGTCGGAACGCTTAACCCTGCTACGCACGACAAGATTGCTGGGGTTTCCAAGTAACCTCGGGCTAACTTGCGGTAGAAAAACGTACTAACAACTTGCAACCACCTGTGTAAACTCCGGTACACGGAGTGCGCAATATGAGAACGGGTCGATGTTATTGCGAGGATCGGAAGATCGCTACTTTGAGGTCATAGTCGTCATCCTAAGCAAGGGTTTGCCCCACACCATTCCCCACACTCCACAACCCGAACATTACCCCGACCGACCTTATCCGAGGTTTGCCTTTTTCCAGATTCCAAAAGGTAGGCAAACATGGCTAGGCTTGCTCGTTTCCCTGTACTTTTCCCATGTACTGTTACATCGTGGCTGGTCACTGGACTCGTATAATGACGCCGTCAAATAGACTGGCTAAGTACATCCCCGCAATCTAACCCCAGGCCCTCACATCTGCCGGTGACACGTATAAGAACCACGATGCATACCGTCAATATGGGTAACGCTTTTGTACATAGGCACTATGAGACCTCGGAATCTCTTGGTCTGCGGAGCTGTGGCTCTTGGCCAGCAAGTCTACGTCCCCGCCCAAGGGCCAGTCTCGAGACCGCAATGTGCCGCGAATAACAGCTACGCAACTGCGCTTCCCGTATACAGCTTCCGGGAGTTCAGTCTCACGCAGACTGAAACCGTTCGTACAGCCACCTCAATTCCCTCGCCAACAGCTACAACGATTTATGCACCACCCTACCAATCTCTCAGCAGCCTTGTGCCCGATCTGGCAACGACACAATGGGGAAACTGGTATCCTGGATCCAACGCTACTGCTACAGACACTGCCAGTCCATACGGAAACGCTTCCTGGTCTGCTCTCTGGGCAACAGTTCCCTGGGTAAATTTTACTCGAGGCATCTACTCTACTACTGTGTCGCCAACTCCAGTACCAACTAGTGAGCTTATCTTGCCTCCACCTGAGCCTCTGGTTCCCCAGAGTTGCTACTATTTCCCAGCCGACTTTATGCTCGGTGTTGCCGCATCAGCAGTCCAAATTGAGGGTGCTATCGCCGACGAGGGTCGGACGCCAGCCCACAACGATGTTGCCAGCCTTAACAACCCAGGCCAATCGCCAAACTGGGTAGCCAATGAAAACTACTATCTCTATAAGCAAGATATTGAGCGTATCGCATCAATGGGCGTAAAGTACTACCGCTTCTCTATTCCCTGGACACGTATCCTACCTTTTATTCTCCCGGGTACACCGGTCAACGAGCCAGGCCTTGCGCATTATGACGAGCTCATCGACTTTGTGCTGGAAAAAGGCATGCTGCCGGCTATCGTCATCTACCACAACGATAGTCCATTCCAATTCTTCTCCAACATCAGCAGCGTGTTCATCAAGCCAGGTACTGGCGGAATTGGCTACCTGGACAGTTGCTTCCAGTGCAGCTACAAGAACGTGACATGGGAAGATGCATTTGTCAACTATGGCAAGATCCTCATGACGCATTTTGCCGACCGCGTCCCTATCTGGTGGTCTTACAACGAGCCGCTCCTCGGCTCTAGAAATGGAAAGTCTGTTGATTCTGTCATCAAATCGCACGCCAGACTATACCACTTTTACAAGGAAGAAATTGGCGGTAAAGGTAAATTCTCCTTTACCCTCAGTGACAACTTCGGCGTTCCCCGTGATCCAAACAACCCCGCCGACGTCGACGCCGCCAACCACTTCAACGAGTTCCAACTCGCTACCTTCGCCAACCCCATCTTCCTCGGAAAAGACTACCCAGAAGCCTTCAAAATGAGCATCGCAGACTACGTGCCCCTCAGTAAATCCGACCTCGACTACATCAACGGCACCTCAGACTTCTTCTCGATCCAGCCCTACACCGCCACCGTCGTCAGCCCGCCACCCAACGACACCATCGCCGACTGCGCCGCAAACATTACTCATCCCTTACGCCCTTACTGCGTAACCCAAAGCCAACAAACCACCACAGGATGGAACTTTGGCTACCGTAGCCAATCCTACGTCTACATCACCCCTTCCTACTTCCGCACCTACCTCTCCTACCTCTACAATACCTGGCGCCACCCCGTCGCCGTAACCGAATTCGGTTTTCCCGTCTTCGCCGAGGCCCAAAAGACGCAAGCTGACCAGGAATTCGACAGCCCCCGCTCCCAATACTACCAGACCTACCTCAACGAGGGTCTCAAAGCTATTTGGGAGGATGGCGTAGAGTTTATAGGTGCATTTGCTTGGAGCTGGGCAGATAACTGGGAGTTTGGCGACTACAATCAGCAGTTTGGCATTCAGACTGTCAATAGAACGACGCAGGTGAGGAGGTATAAGAAGAGTTTTTTCGACTTTGTCGATTTTATCGAGAGTAGGCGGCAGAAGGCTTGAAATGGCTTTTTCTTTTGCCGGGAAAGAAAATCGTAAAAAAGGAAAAGAGAGAGAGAGAGAAAAAGGGGGGGTGGATTAGAATAGTGACAGTGCTCTTAGAGTACTAATACAAAATTTACATTGTTGTTGATGTTGCAGTATCAGAGAGAGAGTTCGTCGGATGCAGACCAGACTGATATATGTCACGTGATCCATCTGATCTTTTGATCCGTCTAATGTCATCAGATGGGAGTGAACGTTAGATTAGGTGAAGGCTGGGATGAATCAAATGTGAAATTCCTCGATTTTTTTTTCTTTGTTCTGCTTTACACGAGTCTTGCTTTGGAATACCCTCCAACTCGTTAAATTAACGCTCACCGATCGCATGCTAGGACGAACCTGAATCACATTGGTACTTGTGCGCAAATAATTTGGTCATTACGGCCCAGCAATGCGTTGCCAAGGAAAAATTCACAGCAAGGAAGTAGGGAAGCATATATGAGAGAAAATTAGTCGCCGCCAATGATCATTTCATGCAAGCAATCATTGGTTCTATTGGACTAGGGATAGCGGCAAGGCGAGGAACAAATAATTCGCAACTGAATCACTAACATCACACTGGGGCAACAGAATATCCATAATGGTTCAGAGATAATTTCTCAATTCGATTCGTTTGGTATATAAACCCCTGCGCACATCTAATGCCAAGAACACATACGCCATGCTCTCTACAAGAACACCTCAAGGTTGAACTCTAGCGTGCTGACAGGGTATCTGTAGTCATGATTAGCACATACCACTTTGAGAAAAAAGTGCGGCCATCAAAAAACTTACGGAAGCTCAAACTTTTGCAGTACACTCGGGTGCAAGATACCGAAGACACCAACGGTGTGGTTCTTACCACCGAGGTTCACCTTGATAGCTGCTGCGTGACCAGGAAGGAAAGTAGCATCTACAGTCGTATCAGCGCACATTCAAAAAAAATAAACATTTTCCCACATCTGCACTTACCATCAACCTCTTCTATCCAGTAACCCTGGAGCTGCTCATTCTTCAACCCATCTTCCCGTGTCAGAAAGGCGGATCGAAGCATGAGCATCAGCCTGTCCAGCAGACCATGTACTTGCTCAAACCCGCTAGTCTTGCCCATGTAGGCCGCCGCAAAGTGTCGCTCGTTCTTGCTTTTCCTCTCCTGCTCCAAGTCAACAAGCCCGATATCGCTGACCTCGAAAATCTTCATGGGAACTGAGTGGTGCTTGTTTGAGTTGATCGTCTTCAGTAAACCAGGTAATAGTGACGTTCGTACAATCTGATATTCAGCAGTCTTGGGGTTTGCAAGCTTTACTGCCGTCTTTCCGTCGTCTTTCCGGTTCAGCCACTCAAAGTTCTCCTCGTGTGAACAGAGAATAAGAGGCATGACTTCTGTCCATCCTGCAGATGCCGATTCCAATCGCACAATGTCACCGAGCTTGTTGATCGGCAATGGTGCTGAAACAGCAGCAGTCTTGTTCGGGTAAACTCGTGGCAACTTGTTGAAGCCGTAAGCGATGGCATAATCCTCCATTATGTCGGCCTGGTGCAGAATATCCGCTCGAGTAATCGGTACCGAGACATCAAGAATGTTCTTATCTGACTTTGATGGCGAGACATCGTGACCCATGCGCGACAAAAGCTTGCAAATTTCTTCGGGTGACAGGTCCAGGCCAGTGACCTGATTCAAGTAGTCAACCTCTGCTTGCGTCTGCCTTGGCGACAAGTCTGGCGATTCTCTCGACTCGCCATTGTGTGGTGAATTGATCTTGATTGGCTCTATCGATTCAGCGTATCCAGCGAACATGGCTACGAGTATGTGGCAGACAATCTCAACCTTAGTCTTGTCGGTGGCAGTGATCTCGATGAACACATTCTTCGTATCCAAAGTAATCTTACTATGGTTGCCGTTGATGATAGGAGGTAGTGAGAGAACGGTTCTGTTCGAATCGTAAATGACGGGGTATACGGGTGAGTCGCGGATGATATGCAGGAAACGGCCGAGATGCTTGTCTTTCTGCTTCATGTTAGAGAAAAAGTAAAAAAGCGGCTAGGTAAGAGACACGAACATCGTAAAACTCCATAAGCTCCTTGGCGTTCATCTCCTTAGTCTGGTTCAAGGGGACGAACTTGATCTGCTCTGGTGGTAGCGCTTCATAGGAGAAGGGACCCTTGATTGCTGTCACGCATTAGCCACTGCATTCAATACCCTGAGATACACTACCTACTATCCAAATCGTGTGTTCCTATGGATACCAGCGTCCTCTGGCGTGCCAAGTTTGAGTGTAGCTTGTCTTGTAGGGCAATGAAGGATTCGTAGCGTTCTTTTGTGAAAGTGATGCCTCTTAGAATGACACCTGAACAAAGCTCTCGTATTTGCTTGGTCTACGCACAGTCAGAAACAATCTTCTTATGAAGTTATACGGTGTTTGTTGGCCCAAGTCTGACATACCTCGGGCTTGATATCCAGAACCTCCAACTCTCCACTCTTCGGCGGTGTCAGAGTCCACTTGGGCAGCTTTTGTTGTTCCAGGAAGACCTTCAAGTTCATGGCAATACCCTCGAAGCATAGCATATCATATCGGTTGGCCGGGATTTCAATCTTGAGCTGTGGTGGTTGCGCCAGATCTTCGGGCTTTGTGCTTTCGCTCGTGTCCTCGTCCAACTCGATACCAAATTCGAAACATAGCTCGTCAAACTCTTGCGTCGTGTATGTTCGGCCCAACTCCTTGAAGAGAGCAGCCTTGTCCACGGCGATGGTCGGCATTTTGGAGACTTCAGACGCGGTCTGATGTGAATGGAGGGGTAGTTGGAGGGGTAGTTGCGCGCGGGGAGCGACTCGTCAAGATTGTGGGGAGTCAACTATTCGCAGAGTCTTTTGCGCTAGTTGCCTGTGAAGGATCCGTGCTAAGAAGGACCTTGGATTTCGCGAAGTGCTCAATTGGCCGGCTGCGGTTGCGGCGTAAATTATTTGGTATGACTCCAAGCGTCGAGAGCACCTGTCGGAGGTGTGTCGGACCGGATCAGGCACTAATCTCAATTAAGTAACCAGGCCTCAGACTATCACTCTCCATGCGTCAGGCTGTCACTTGGCGCACTAGTTTCAAAAGGCATTGTTATACATATTGAAGTACTATATGGCCAACTATGGTTCGTCTCCAGATCCGCGATTTTCTGATATGCCGCTATATGCAACCTGAACCGCTCAGACGCCGTCAATGCCAATGGGACTCCTCCAGCGCAACCACCCAATTAATATCCACTTCTCAGTGCCTTTGAGATCTTGTATGGCTTCCCATGTGATACTCGTCCACATCTCAGGACTCCTGATATATAAATTCCCAATTCGAAGAAAGCCGTTTTGACAACCAAAGCAAGAGTATGTATGTCGGCAGCCTGTGATCTCATGCCAGCACGCGACCTGGCGATTGAAATGAAGGTACAAAAGAAGCTGCTCCTAGGTCAGTGCAGAACCGGCAGTGCCTTTTTGACACTGCGCAGCATAATATGACGACACAGTCATCATAAGCCGAGTCTAAGAATGATGGTACATGTGTGTTTAATCCTTCCAGTCCCATACTTGCTTGAGGAAGTGCGCCATGTTGACCTTCTTGGACTTCATCTCAGCCATCCACGGATGCTCGAGCATCCGCCAAGGTGTGGCTCTTCGAGGGCAATCTTTCTCAAGACTAGAAATTGTAAGCGGATATCATACTTTTGGGGGGGGGGGGGCGAAACATGTACGTACCAGCACTCGATGAAGTACTTGAAGTTTTCTGTCCACTTGATGCCATTTTCAGGCTCGTCCTTTAGCTTGGGGATGGGCTGCCGCACAATGTACGTGAGCAGATCGATGAGGCCAGCACGAGGGTTCATCTCAGTGCCATCTGCTGGGAAGGGAAATCGATGTTGGGCGACCTCAAGAAGAGTCACACCTAAGCTCCACACGTCACTGGTAATGGTGTAGCTCTGTCCGGTAATGCGCTCTGGTGCCATGTAGTATGATGTTCCAATGAAGGTGTTGGCATCGCCCTTTGTTCCAAACTCTCCGGATACACCAAAATCACATAGCTTGACTTGCCCGTTCCGACATAGTAGAATGTTGCTGGGCTTGATGTCTCGATGGATGATGCGATGAGAGTGGAGATATGTCAGGCCATTCAGAACACCTTCAGCAACCTTGCCTAGGACCTTCTCGCCTGTTCGGCCTCCAAGCTTTTTGACTTCGCGATATACCGCGTCTAGCGAACCACCCTCGCAAAACTCCATGGCGATGCTGATAGTTCCCGTGCTGTCGTCCATAAAGGCACCGTAGTAGCGGCAAATGTGGTCACTAGCACAGTTCTTATTAAAGGACAGTTCTCGTACGATTTGTTTCTTGACGTCAGGGTCGGGGTTTGTGGTGATGATCTGGAACAGATGTTAGCAACGCAAGGTGCGGCAAAATGAAAATGACGCACCTTTAGAGCAAATGTAGTCTTGCCGCCCTTGAGTATGCACTTGGTGACGGCTCCTCCAGCACCTTCGCCCAAACTGCCCTTTTCCTCTATCAGACCCCTTGCACTCGCTGCTCGCCATGCCGCATCATCGAGATCGTCAACCTCCAATGGCCGCCCCTTCTCCGCAGCCATGGCGTCCAGATCTGGCAATGGCTGACTGCTACCGACACGCTCCATGGATTGTGCACCCTCGCTGTTTCCTTGTGATATGGCAGAAATAGGGTCTTTCTGCAGGCCTGGAAAGCCCAATGCATGGTATGAAGAAGCCGAGCTGGTGATTGGCATTTCACCGAAGCTGCCAGACCTCGAATGGGCGCTGGCATCGCTCGAGCCCGAGCCCGAGGCGGAGAGGCCTGGGCCGATTTGTAGTGGTGGTAGGCCGCGGGGTCCCTGCCTGCCCTCGTGCGGCGCATTGTTGGAGCCCATGGGAGTCATGATGTTGAGCTTGGGTGGCTGAGGGCGCGACTGTGTGATGTTTCCGTTTGCATCGTTTGTGACGGGACGTTGGTTTGGCGAGGGTGGTATGGAGAGACCGAGAGATGGCGGGCCTCTTCTTCCGGGGCGTGCGCCGGGGATGGGCGGGCGAAGGAGGGGCGCGGGGGCCGACATGTTTGGCTGTGATTGCGGCGAAGGGCCGTTGGTGGACGACTGCATCTACGTTGCCTTGCTGCCACCGAAGAGGGACGCTGGCAGCTTGGACCGGGGCGATATGATGGGTGTTGTTGAGGGTGGACGTGGAGGGTATTCGGTCCCAGCCGAGTGGGTCGCTGCACACAGCCGAGGTGGGCAGGCGGTTCGCTGGGCCTTTTTGAGGGAGAAGGCGAACGACAAGGGAAGAGAGAACGAGGGGCGTTGGGGCCAAAGAGTGAAGCTCTGGTTGAGAGTCGAGGGAGAGGAAGGCCGGGTCTGGGCACGAGTGACGTTGGCGGCCACGAGTCACTAATGCCAGGTGCGGGCGCGACTGACGGCAGGCGGCAGGCGCGAGTGGGCTCGGGTCAGGCCTTGCTCAGGAGGCTTTTTTTTTCTGTGCGGCGGGAGAGGGGCGAGAGGAGAAGAGAGGAGGACCAGGTCCAGGCCGGGGAGACGTCGGGGCTGCTTTGCTGGGAGCGCCAGAGGCTGCGGGTCCTTTGGGTTTCAAAAGTCGAGTGTGCTGGAGGGGCTCGGGACGGCGACTGTGGCGGAGGGTGGGCTAGGCGCGTGCGCGCGAGGCTTGCCGGGAAGCTCTCTGGGCGGATCTTCAGCGGTTCGAGGCTCGTTTGACGCCTCTCCAGCCTTCATTTGACGCGTCGACTAGCTGCACTCGAACCGACGGCAATGTGGCCCAGCGGCACAAAAGCAACCAAGCAAGCGGGCGTGTGAGGGGGCAACAGGTGAGGCCAGCGAATGTGCGAGTGAGTGAGTGTGTGAGTGAGTGGGTGGGTGGGTGGGTGTGCACAAGGTCAAAGAAATTGCGGCCTTGTCGAGCGGGGGAAATGCCACGGGACTGACTGAACGAGAAGGATGGCTGCTGTCGAGTGTTTCCGCAAGCGCTGAGAGGACGTCCGTCTTTATCACTGGTCCCGGATCTTGTTTCATATTCCACTCGCAAAGCCAAAGAGTCGTCGTAGTCGATGCGCTGGTTGGTTTCCGCGTCTACGCTGCCGCCCTGGCCATGCACCTTTCTCGAAATACATTTCCCGTCTGCACTAGCAGCAACCGTCTGACTATGTCTACACCCTCAGGAACCAGCTCCTGGCTCCTGTCCCTGGCGGCGCACGCGACAGGACCCTTACTGCGCTGCCACCCTGCCTGTATCCCGACCGTCTGATCATGTTTAGTAGCGCCCAAGGCCGCCGTGTGGCTGACGTTGGACTTCTCTGTTGGCTCAACCATCGGACCTACCGCAATCACCAACATGGCTATACTTGACCTTTCCCATCCTACATATTGCATCGACACAGCAGAAGCCTGTGTCTGCATCCTGGCCCACCCCAAGCGCTACCCTAGCTTGCCGTGCCCTACCCGACCCTTCTTCCGCCTTGGCCCTCGTGCCACCTGCAGCGCAACAGGCACACCATGAGCATGAGCAACCGCATGTCGCTCTTCCAGCAAACGCTGCATCGCCAATCCCAGGCCCGTTGCAAAAAGGATGCGACCCATCTCAACGGGGCCGCGGGTCCGGGCGCTTGCGATAGCTGCCCCCCGCTAATGACTAAGTGCATGGGCTCGAGGGACCGATGGCAGAGCCCCGCTGCATAAAGATCTATCAATAGTAACACGACCTCCCGACTAAACACCTGTCCAACGTCGTCATGATGGCCCAAAATCCCTCGCCCTCGTCCTAGCGGGCTGTGCACACGGTCAAGAATAGATATTTTCAATAAACTCAAAGCAACCACCAACTGCCTTTTCTCCACCTCTTGCGCCCGCTGCATCTGCAGTCGTGTGTCACGCCAGCTAGTCCGCACCATGCCCCTTTGGCTTTGCTACTTCACCTATTATCACCTCATCCGACCATCGCCGAACTTTGATATGACCAGCTACATGCCCGGCCATTGTACAAACACAGCAAAGAAAATAGCATCACTGACAATGCCAGAATCTGTCTTCGCTTACTCTAGGCCAATGCGCTACCATCCTCAGCCTCCTCCTCCTCACTATCAACCTTCTCACCCTCTGCACCAACATCTCCTACTCTAGCTTTCATCTCCTCCCTCTGTCTTTCCTTGACTTTTTTCGGCTTCTTCGCGCTTACCGGCCCATCTGCACTCCTATCCTTCCACTGTTTCAAAGTATCTCCGAGTCAGCTTTCATTCGCACCGATATTTCTACTTACATCACCATCCCTGTTCACCAAAGGAGCCGCACTCACCATGCCGCCGTAGCGATAGTACGGAAACTCTTTCTTGAGACCTTTTGCGTCTTCCACGCCCCCAGAGACCGCCTTCCAGCATGCTCCAGGACATACGAAATGCCATTTCTCCGTCGAGTCGATTTGGCACCGTACTAGCACCGGCCTCGGCGTAGAACAGAGCGTACACGATTTTGCCATTTGTGCAAAGATGGTTTCAGCTTACGTATAAAGGAAAAATATTGAAAAGAATGAGGTATGAGAGAATGTTGGTTGCTAATTACTAGAGCAGCATCTTTGTGGTGGTCGAGCTAGCTGATGGTAACAAGAGGTCATGACATCATGTCTTTAGTCGTACCTTCTTTTTCAGCAACACCATCATCTACACCCTTCTTTTGCAAACATATTGTAACGTGTGAAAGGCCATCTTGCCATTACGATGCCAAGTTCGACGTCATGACCAAAAAATGGATACCTGGGATTATGACCGCATATCCTCGCACCAAACGAACTAAAATAATCACTCGAAACAGGAGGCTCATTTGTTTATCCCCGTATTCTTTGACGCGTGTCAGTTCCAGCGCTCCTACCTTTACTCAAACCTAAATTCTAGAATATTTCTCTAGACGCATTCTCTTCGCATCAAAATATACATCTCTTGGTCAACTGAAATACCCTGATAAACAAACGACCAATATTAGAACAAAGCTGCCGTTTGCAACCAGCCGCATTCACCACAACGCGATTACAATTAATATTTGTTTATATCTAAGATTATTAGAATCTTACCTACAGACTAATGTGCTATTCTGAACGGGTATAATAGTCTCGCGCCATGAGTCTTACTATGGAGAAGACGAGCTACCTTTACCTTTACTTCCGCGACGTTAGTAGTAGACGAGTGGAAGAGTTTCAACCTTAAAAGGTGTATTGGATGATTGAAAATCTATAAAGTCGGATAATTTCTCCACTCTTTAGGAAGCGCCCTACTCTTACACTGTAGTTCAGGCGATACCTATCTCGCCTAGAGTTACTCACAACTCTGTGCACCAGCACACTATGAGAAAAAACTATTGCCCTCCAATACCAGTGTGTAGTGGCACCTTCTTAATGTTACCCTACCTTGGTGAGTGTAGACTTTATCTGAGTAATTTGGTTGACTAAAACACATGTGGGAACAATCAACTTAACTACTCCAAGAAGTCATTTTCGACTTGACCGATCTTCTTGCTACTTTGATTTTACATCCATTGAATGGATCGAATTAGCCAAGAAGCAATTAAATGAATTGACGGATTAATTGTTCTCAAGCCTGATTCAAGTGAAAAAAACATATGGGTGATGATTACACTCTAAAGGTCGGAATTCAAAATCACAAATAATAAATCTGAAAGATAGAAGAAGAATTCTAGTTGCTTTAGCTACACCGGATGTCCACTGCCCTTGTCAGCTGAGTTGGCTAACCCGGCTGCGCCAGATGCCCAAACTAGCTGAGCTGAATCAATAGGCATCTTGAGTAAGTATGTACTAGAAATCCATATATGCTTATATCATCACTGCTTTGGTAGGATGCCAGGTCAAATGAACCACGCCCCGAATTCATCATCCCCTTCTAACGCAGACCTTCATGGGCCACAATTTCCAACTGTGCCTGCTCTTACGTTCCTACAGTGCCATGCAGATAACTCCATCCTGCTACTCACAACATTTCAATCTAATTTCCATTTTCAATTTTCGAACGTTTCAAATTTCAATCTTCAGTAGGTTTTAAATCTCCTACCTTTGGAGTAAATAAGTTAATCGTCGTCCCCTCCTCACCCACAAAACACATATGGAAATCGTCATATCCTCTTCCTCATCACCCCGCAAAAAAACCGCAACNCCCCCCCCCCCCTTTTCCTTTTGAAGAGAGGAGAAGAAGAAAAAAATACTTGGCAACATTTCCCTTACCTAACCCACTGCCATCAGCCGCCTCCCCCCCTTTAAGTGCATTCTAGACTCACGCACCGGGGCTACAAAAACTAGGCGCCAACCCTGCCTTCGGCCCGCACCGCTAGGCGAACGTGTGCGTGGATGGAAGGGCGATGGACCCACTTGCATCTGCTGTGCCTTTCACTCCCGAGCCAGCCGCTGCAAGTCGACGTTTTGGGGATTATCTATGCTTGGTGTGGCGCAGTGGATAGACTGCGAGTCGTGGGTCGAGTTGAGGTGGATCAGACGATGCTTTGGTAGCATTCGAATTTCTCCTTTTCTCCTTTTCTTCTTTCTCTTTCTCTGGGTGGTGATGAAGGGGCAAACGAGATAGGGGTTTTGTACGAGTACTCATACGCGATAGGGGAGGGCCAAGGGTCAGGGGGGACTTGGGGGTATTTTGGTTGGTGTTTTTTTTGGTGGCAAGGCTGAATGATTTGCGTTGGTTGGGGGGGAGGTGCTGCGTATGCGCTGAGGTAATCTTTTTGAAACAGACCATGAGTCAGCGCCGAGGATCTTGGACCGGGGCTTTTACGGTGAGTACTGTATACGGAGACTGTATACGGAGAGTGCGGAGAGTAGTGTGTTGCCTTATTCGTCTGGCGCGTAGTTTACTAGCTGGGACTACATGGTTAGAAAGGTAATGTACTAGATATACTGGGGAAGGTTTGTCTTGCGTAGTACTACAGCGCTAAATATGTTGATTAAGCATTTAGAAGAGCATATCGCGTTACTTGCGAATGCATTCCAGATACATTGTGCTAGTTCAATAGATGTACATGGGTAGTTGCTTGGATCTGCTTGGATCTGCTCGGATCTTTTGGAATCTTACTACCGTGCCCAACGCGTCGTGTGCTTCACAGTGCCAATTCCCAATAAAGTCAGTCACTCAGTGTTGATCACAATCACGGATCCGGATGGATAGCCGTATTCGTAAGTCAGCTCACAAATCGGAAAAGTGCAAAACAAGGAAAATCGATGTTGAATGCTATCTCTGCAGATGGAATTGTCGAATGCTACAGTACAGTTCTAATTATCTAACTACACATTATCCTTCCCACATTCACACCGCCTATACTCTCCGCTTTCCACAATCCACCTGATCTACTATCTAGTAAGGGACAGCAGCAGGGGAGGAACTAGGGCAGGGGGTCGCCTGGGAAGCAGGATAGGAAGTAGGTGTCTGGCTGGCTTGGGCACCGGCTCCGTAAGCACCACCGTTGTTGTCTCCAGCATCGTCGCCGTCCTTGTCACCATCAGCATCGCCATTGTTATCACCATCAGCATCACCGTCCTTGTCGCCATTAGCATCGCCGTCCTTGTCGCCATTAGCATCGCCGTCCTTGTCGCCATTAGCATCGCCGTCCTTGTCGCCATTAGCATCGCCGTCCTTGTCGCCATCATCGTTGTTGTCGCCATCGTCGTTGTTGTCTCCATCGTCGTTGTCTCCATCGTCGTTGTTGTCGCCATCGTCGTTGTTGTCACCGTCATCGTTGTCTCCATTATCACCACCATTGTTGCCTCCATTAGCACCACCGTTGTTGCCTCCGTTAGCACCGCCATTGTTGCCTCCGTTAGCACTGGGGGTAACATCCTGGCAAAGAAGAGCCTGGCCCGCAATTGGGAGCACACAGCATTTAGCTTGCTGACCCGTAGCCGCGCATCCGCTGATGTGCTGATCCGTGCTAGTGGGAGTGGTGGACGCTAGAATAATCAATTAGTGTCGTGCGGTTAAAGCCAGGTGATGATAGTGAGGAGAGAGACTTACGAGCTTTGCAGTTCAAGGCAGCGGCACCAAGGACGTCAGTGGCACAGCATTGAGCGTTGCTGTATAGTCCAGGAGGGCAGACTCCAGAAGAGGCTCCAGAAGAGTAACCGGTGAGGGGAGCGGCAGTGGCGCCGATAGCGAAGGCGAGGATAGTATAACGCATGTTGGTTTGTTTGAAAAGTTAAAGTTTTTTAGACAAGGTCTTGAGCGAGTGTGATTAAAACGAAGGTAAGATGCTGGAGTTGTTGATTGATAGTGGTGATGGTTCAACTGGTAGTGCAGGTTGTGGTCTCCTTTTATACCTTTCATCATCTGGAGTACTCGTGTTCCTTTCCGGTGCACTGATCAGGCCACGCGGTCTCTCTGGCCGCCTTTTCCAAGTTTTGATTACGTCTTTTTTTCGTCCATGGAACATTGTATGTGCACCGTACGTTGTCTGGATGCAACATGGCGGGCGCAGCTTCAACTTCACAAGGGCCACCCTTGCGCGTCTCCTTGCTCCAGAGCTTGCGCAGAACAACCCAGAGATGTTGGGATCGCAAATACGCTATTGGTAAGCTCCCAATATCACGTGTAAGGAGACGATGATCGTCGCGTATCCTACTGGGCTGTGGAGTTCTCGACTCTTGATCCAGCTGTAGAATAGTCATTGGTGTCTCCTTGTGTCATACAACTTTTAGACATGAAACATGTATATCCCCACCCGAAATTCAGCTTTCGGGATACACTGTACTGCTTGAGCCTGTTCTGGGGCAACACGGACACGAGGCTTGAGCTGTCTTTGTGGACTATGTAACCATCTCTGCGAGCACTTGTCGTCAGTAGCGCCTTGTCAGCACCGGAGAGAAGAAGGTCCGGGAAATGTTTAAAGCCGGACAGGCATTAAAGAGACAGCAAAGTGAAATATCGAATTGGGGGATTGCACCCACGAATCAGCCATCAGCAGCCCGAAGTTACTTTGCACGTCGGCTGGTCGCACCAGATACGGTCGGGGAACGCGACCAAGCGATCTCGACTGAGGAACCAATCTGAGAACACCCAAAACGACCGGGTAGTATGGGAGCAACCCTGTCAGGAACCGTTATGCGTGCAGTTGCCAAGCGCATGCTCCGTAGTCTACTGTGTTTATACGCCGCTAGTAAGGGGTAACCCAGACTGGGGTAGCGAGTAAGAGCTATGCTCTAAAGAGTGTAGCTTCACCGTTGAGATTGTTTAGAACGGTCTGGTATTTCTTTGTATTAAGTTGGGGATAGAGTCATCCGGAAAAGAGCCTGATCATCATTTTAGCGTCTCTACAACACAACCCTTTTGCCTATGAGCACAGTAAGTTGCTGAGCCTCGCCAAGGTCTAATGACCGTAGCACCTCGGATAAGAGCGACCTGAGATACAGGAAACGTACTATAATGTTTTCACTGTTCTTGATGTCGATAAACATGGCCGTTGCACACCGCCACCGCATTGATATCACTGCGTGCATTGGCGATATACATGTCACTCAGTAAATGGGTGATCTGCAGCCGGGACAGCCGGTTAGTGTGGCTCTGCCGTGGTGACAGCAAGAATGTGACAGCGTACATTCTGAGGTGATCGATTGGTAAGTAGATCAAAGCAATGCAGGGTATACAGCATCTTTCAAGCCCTGCTGGCATGGGAATCGAGGATACCTCAATGTCGATCGCGACCTGGAGGCGGCTGTCAAAAGTTTCAGCCGACAGGGCTAAAAGCCGTTGCCGACAGGGGATTTATGGTACTACTGTAAGCAGTACCAACATTACAAAACTCGATCTCCTCCTTTCTCTCTTTTATTCTTTTTATAAGAGTCTTCTGGATACTAGAAATAATACTGAGTATTTTTATATATTCCCAGAAGTTACATCATACATATCAATTCTCGTTGAGGTGTAGTTGGGGCTTCTTCGCTTTGAGTAAAGAATGTTGGGTCAACAGTGATAACGCTAGCAAGAACTTCTAGCCGCTACTTCCGTATAGGCTGAAACTTTTGACAGCCACCTCTTTCCTGAAATTACATTGCGGGGAAAAGCATGGCAGTGCCGGGTGAGATGATTCTCACTTGATTAGCGCCTTGGGACCGTATGCAAGGACCTTGCTTAGCTCAATCGTATGCTTTCCTGGCCTGGACTCCTAAGGTTTAATTGCACCTTCACCATCGCGTACATGATGCAGATTGGATTGGGTTATTTTGAGTAATTAGGGGCTTGCTGCTGGGGATTATACAGGCGTTATTGCTTTGTGCTGTTACTGTATTATTTGCAAGGGGCTATTCAGACGCTCAGAAGAAATTTCAGCCCCCTCAGATCATTGTGATCTTCGGTTGCTCCGCAATCTACTGACCAGGGCACCAGCTACCAGCAGTCCCACCAACACTCCACTCTGCGCCGGAGCAAACATAGCAGACCGTACGATAACCAAGGTACCCACAATCACAAATGTGACCGGAAGAATGGTAGTTGGCCGGTAAGGTCGCTCAAGTTGTGGCTCTCGACGGCGGAGTATAAGGAGTCCGACCACAGTACTGACATAGAAAACCCATTCAGCCATGCCAACGAACGTTAGAAGTTCCCGAAAACTACCTGTCAGTATGTATACTAGTGTTACCACAAGGGCCAACGCGTTGGCATATCTGTGGTTTATATTAGCAGACCTTAGCGTAGAATAAATCACCAGGAAATCTTACATTGGAGCATCGAATTTGGGTAATGAAGTGCCATCTCCGTCAGCTCTTTGCTTCAGCGGCATACCCCTTTGGCTGAAGAATGCCGGAAGGTAATGGCGCTGTGATGCAGCCATGGTTAATCTGCCCACTGAGAACACGTTGCTGGTGATCGATCCGGCACAGGAAACAGCAACGAGGAGAGTGATAATGATGCCAGCAGGTTTTCCAAAAAGAGACGTTCCAGCGGCGACTGCAACTGCGTTGTTGCTGCTCAGCTTGTCCCAAGGCACGAGGATGTAGTATGCGATATTGACCAACTCAAAGGAAGTAAGAACTACGATCATTGCAGCTTTGATTGCCTTTGGGAGGGCACGGCCTGGGTCACGAATTTCGCTCGCCACGATATTGGCCTAAAGGCGTCGTCAGCCAGTCAAACGGGTGTACAGCTTGTACGGACTTACATTGTCCCATCCGTCATACGCCCACAACCCACCGTAAATAGCTGCACAATAATGACCATAGCGATCCCAGGTGCCCATAGACAGCCAGTCAATAATCTGACCGTCCGATGTAGTTGGTCTTGGTTGAAACCAATTCTTTGAGTACCAGTCGCTAGAACCAGAAAGATGAGATTCGGAGTTCACCAAGTGGGCAATAACTGCAATCAATCCGCCGAGAACTATCAAGCTGACTGTTGATAGCTTGAAGACTGTAAAGGATTCGCTCAATCTCATCGTAAATTTGGTGTTGATGGAGTTGAGCAACACCATCGCGACAAAAACAATGACAGCAATAAGCTTGAGTAATCCGGTATCCGGCGAACTGTCTGAGCTGGTTGTAACTGAACCAACAGACTCGGCGACAACGATGCTTTGAATGGCCATAGAGGATGGCTTCACGCCCAGGATATACACCCAAGCCATAAGGAACGCCGCGGTGTCTCCATAAACATGGCGCAAATATTCCTGCATGCCGCCATTGAGCGGTAGAGCAGCACCTAGTTCTGCGAAAGATGCAGCTCCTGCCCATGAGAGCAGCCCGCCAAGTACCCAGACCAGAAGAGCAGCACCTGGAGAAGGTACGTTGCTGTCAACTTGTGCCGGTGACGCGAATATGCCTGAACCTATTTGCAGAGTAACAAGGACAGCAAATGCGTGGCGTGTAGTGAGCTGTTTGGGCAGCTGGGTCACTCGTGGGGCGGATGGAGTTTCATCTTGTTGTACAAGTAACGGGTCAGATTCAGTAGCGTTGGGCTTGGGCGGCTCTTCTCCAGAATGATCAATACTGTGTGTGTCGTCCATTGCGAAATGTCCAGTCGCTGAAGAGATAGAGGTGGCTTGGAGATAGAGCCCACCCTGCGTCACCTAATACTGGTTTTTGATCAAGGTTCACGGCCGTTCTTGCAACCAATCTTTAGTCATTTCCGATTGGCCCCGCACGCTAGCGAAAGATCTATCGTGACCTTTCTCATCTAGCATAGCTCCTTACTAGGTTTCTTGGGCAGCTGACTGCTTCTTTCCTTGTAATGTGCAAACTGGTACTCGGCTGACATCTCCTTTTCCTGAGTGAGCATAGAAAAATAGCTGCGTTGATTCGTCAACTAGGGGTACTTTTCGTGCCCTAGATTTAGAAGCAACGCTAAACCTGTTTTGGAAATAGCTTGGTGAGACGGAACGTCAATCATTTCTATGACAAAGGCTGTGAAGGCCATGGCTATATGGAAGAATTGCATGATAGGTGAATAAGGTTCAGGTATCGGTAGGTTCTGACATCTTGAACATGGTGGTCTGTTCCATTGCCCCGCCCTCTCCCCAATTGTTGAATAGCGTACAATGTATATCGACGAACGCGATAGGGTGGGGCGACATTATACCCTTGAGCCGTTCAGCATAGGAAGAGGCCAAAGGGGCTTGACCAAATTACACCAAGCTGAGTAGCAATATCAGAGTTGTACTCCCAACAGCAGAAAGCGGACTAAGATACCAACAGCACTTGGCAGAAGTGGGGGTGGTATTTTACAGACATTGTAGTTGTGCCATTACTCCAAATTTTGTAACACACTATTGCCGATATCGTAATGTCTTCTCTTGGAGGTAGTTCAGTCTATAGGACGTGGCTATCATTGTGGCAGCTCGCCACTTCTGGTTTAACTTATAGTGAATCATCTTTATGAACGTGGCGGTGTGAGCCACAAATCTGCAATGTCAAATTCAGAGTCTGCGCTACTACGTACGGCATAACAAGAAAACAGCCTATTCTACCTTTGACATGAAACTACATAGTAAACTGACCATGACACCTGCTTTGGCTCGAAAATTCATGGCCGCAAAATGTATCTCGACGGTCGTTGCGCAGAACACTGGAGCTGTGGCTGTGGTGGCTGAAAAGCTCGGTCCTCCTCTCTCGAGTGCCTGCCCAGATGCCCTGACACCCCTCTTCGCTTCCTCGCCAACACCAGGTACGTCAACACCACGCCCGCGCCCAACTCCCACCGCGCACTCACAAACTTACACTCCTCAGACACACATCCACCCACCCGATATGGACGCAAATCAGAATGACGAGCTTTACCCCATCGCCGTGCTCATCGATGAGCTCAAGCATGACGACGTTATTCTCCGCCTGAATGCAATTCATCGCTTAAACACGATTGCACTCGCTCTGGGTGCTGAGCGAACACGTGAGGAGTTGATACCATTTCTAGATGGTGAGAAACCCGTTGAGTGACCCTGGATGCGCTGCAAGTGACTAACACGTGCCCGTAGAGTCCGTTGAAGACGAAGACGAGGTTCTCACAGCATTGAGCGAGGAGCTGGGAAAGTTTGTCGAATATGTGGGAGGCCCAGAACACGCACATGTGCTTCTCTCACCACTCGAAAACCTTGCAGCTATAGAGGAGCCCCTTGTCCGGGAGAAGGTGCGCGCACTCGTTTCTAACAGCCTGGGGTACAGCTAACGCGCACAGGCTGTCGAGTCCCTTAACAAGATCTGCGAGGAGCTCTCGCAGCAGCAGATTGAAGAAAACTTCATTCCTCTTGTCCTGCGCCTATCGAAAGCCGATTGGTTCACCTCCAAAATCTCCGCCACAGGTCTCTACCAGACCCCCTACTCCCGCGCCACACCCCCGTCACAAGAGGCCCTTAGGCAACACTACGGTCAGCTAGTACATGATGATACTCCCATGGTACGAAGGCAGGCAGCGAACAACCTGGCCAAGTTCATCAAGGCCATGCCGCCGTCTATTGTCATCGATGAGATGATCCCGCTTTTTCAGCACCTTGCCGCAGACGACCAGGACAGTGTTAGGCTGTTGACTGTTGACATCCTCATTGCCATAGCCGAAGCAGTACCCAAGGAGCAACAGTCGAGCCATGGGGTTTTGTTGACTGCGCTGCGCAGTTTGTTCGAGGACAAGAGCTGGAGGGTGCGGTACATGGTGGCAGACCGATTCGAGAAGGTGCGTTTCAGATGGGAATCAGGAAAGGCATGCGCTAACGATATTAGATCGCAAAAGCAGTGGATGAGGAGGTCGTCAATCGAGACCTTGTGCCAGCATTCGTTAAGCTCCTCAAGGACACTGAGGCGGAGGTCCGTAGCGCGATTGCTGGTCAGATTCCAGGTAGGTTGTCACGAAGCGATATTGTATGACCAAGGCTGAACATGGTAGGATTCTGCGCACTCCTTGAGCGTGAGACCCTCCTACACGAGGTCATGCCCAGCATAGAGGAGCTGGTCTCCGATCAATCGCAGCATGTCCGCGCCGCGCTTGGCACTCAGATTAGTGGGCTGGCACCTATTCTTGGAAAAGAGGAGTAAGTTGGGCACTGACGCGTGACCACGTGCTGCAGTTCTGACTCTGACTAGGACCATCTCACATCTCCTCCCCATGTTCCTGCAGATGCTCAAGGACGAGTTCCCCGACGTGCGACTGAACATCATCTCCAAGCTCGAATCTGTCAACAACGTCATCGGCATTGAGCTTCTCTCGCAGTCTCTCCTTCCAGCCATCGTACAACTTGCCGAAGACAAGCAATGGCGCGTGCGTCTTGCTATCATCGAATACGTTCCCCTGCTTGCGTCCCAACTCGGTGTGCAGTTCTTCGACGAGAAGCTTAGCAGTTTGTGCATGAGCTGGCTTGGAGATACTGTCTTCTCGATCCGTGAGGCATCGACTCAGAATCTGAAGAAGCTCACCGAGGTTTTTGGCGTAGAGTGGGCCAACGACGCCATTGTTCCCAAGGTCATGGCCATGGGACAACACCCCAACTACCTGTACCGTATGACGACGTGCTTTGCAGTGTCGACTCTTGCACCTGCCCTCAGCCTTGACGTTATTGAACAATCCATTATCCCCATGATGGACAAGCTTGTCAATGACGACATTCCCAACATCCGGTTCAATGTGGCCAAGTCGTATGGTCAACTGATCAACACACTCAAACAGCTTCCAGAACAGGGTACGGTGATTGCTCTTGAAAAGGCAGGAACACCGGGTCAGGGATGTCAAAAGGCAACGGACGTCATCACGAAGAGCATTTTGCCCAACCTAGAGAAGCTACAGCAAGATGATGATGTGGACGTGCGATACTTTGCGACGACGGCAGCCCAAAGCTTCACCGAGGCAATGCAGACTTAGAGGGTCCAATTGCGTCCGTGTTGTTGAGCGCGGAAAATGACATGATGATTAGCATGTATGGGTAATGACGTAGAGTGCGAGAGAGAGAGAGAGTTTGGAGAGGAGCAATGTATGACGAATCCCTCGAGGTTTTGGTTGGAAGCTGTACCCAAACTCGGTGGGCTAGTGTTTGGTTCATGAGCATGACCACAAGATAACCCCTGTTAGATTTACCACGGGCAAGTTTATTTTCAAATGCATTACTTTGGCGTTAATGAAGTGCTCACATGGCAAGATGTTGGGCAAGTGCAGTTGATAATGAATTTTATTGCCCGCCGAGTGTTGCGAGACTAAGTACAGGAATCATGTTACTTTGTGGGACTGCAGGACACTTATAGGGCACCAGCATCCTTGAGCAGGGTGTTGAGCTCGCCCTTCTTGGCCTGCAAATCGCTATTTCCACCAATGTGCTGCTGGGCGATGAAGATGTTGGGAACGGTCCTCTGACCAGTGATGTCGGCGAGCACAGACTGGATTGCTGAGCCGTCATCTGTGGAAACAGGGTTAGTTGTCGTTCTGTTGTATCAATAAAAAAGGGTATATGTACGTACCGACTTGGTCGAGCTCGATGGCGTAGAACTTTGCGCCGCTGGCGCTCAGCAGCTGCTTGGCCTGGTTACAGTATGGGCAGTAGGACTTTGAGAAGACGGCGACGGGGTTCTCGTCGATGATGGACTGGACCTTGGTCTTTGTGGCAGACATGGTTGTGGGTGAGGGGGCGCGCGTGAAGAAGTGGCGCAGGAACGAAATTTTGGCGGTTGTAGGGTCTGGTTATGTGTATAAGTGGTTTGTATGATGAAGTTTGTGTAGAAGGAAGACGTACTCAAGTAGCCAGAGGCGTTGTGGAGATTGGCAAGAGGAAGGGTATGTGCAATGGATCTGTTTGAAGTGTAGATGTGCTATGTACGTCCAAGTGGATTAGTGATGCGCCCCCGCCGAATAGACAGCTTGACAGTGGATGATGCAATCGCTCGTCCAGATTCGCCGCCAATTAGCGTCGGAGATGGACCGGCGATTGATTACCAAAGCAGATAGCAGAGGCCCGTGCGCCTAGCCATTGCCGTCGTCATGGCGCATAGGGCTGAGGCTACGCGGACAAAGGGCCAAGGCCTGACTAAGGGACTTGGAGCTTTTGGACGTTTGACCAAGGAAAGAATAAGCAGTAGAATGGGTAGTACCGTCTTGCTTGGGATAGATGGAAAAACAGTAGTAAGAGGTGCACCGGGTTTCGCAATTTCCGCATTCCGACGCGAGATTGAGCATTCCGAAGCTTCCTAGTACGCTTGCTCCTGCCCGTAACAACCGTCGAACCATCTTTCGCCATCCAGGCATTCAGGCACCAACCCAACAATCTCCCTTAACCACCACACACACCCATCATCGCCTCTCTTATGCGTACTTGCGACCGCGCGCTACCATGACGTCTTCAGCGTCTGGCTCTATTGCCTTCTTCATCCTTTCACTACTCTCCATATGCGGTCTTGTCCTCCTGCTACTACGCTACTATCTCCCACTTCGCACCACTCCCGCATACGTCGTCTTACCCGTATTCCTAGCGATAGCTCTTCCAGCCAGCATCGTTGTCCTGCTTCCCATCGATCTTGCAAGCAGCGCCGGACTCGATACAACTGACGGCGCAAGGGGGATATGGCTAAATGACACGGTTGTGTACAAGACATGGCGCGTCATCTACTGGCTCACATTCGCCCTCACATGGGCTATACTGCCTATGCTCGGCGAATATTGCGACAGCGGATACAGGGAGCCCAAAGCCAGGCTGCAGTATGCGCTTCGAAGCAACGGACGATACTGGCTCATCCTGCTGGCATGCAGCGTCGTCGGCTCCGTCTACCTGATATGGTGGAACGGCTTCGAGGCCGACACATTCAAGAGTTTGGTTATGGCGCTTGCCTATACTTGGGGTCTTATTCTAGGCATCTACCTCATGGGCCACGGGCTTGTCGCGTTCCCGCGGAGTTTGTTTCGGTACGCGAGCGTTAGCGAACGATTAAAGAGAATACAGGGCCAGGCACCCAAAGTCCATGAAAGACTGACCGAGGCGTTGGAGAAGCTGGACCAGTACGAATTCCAGGTTGTACAACTCAAACAGAGGAAGAATGGTATTCCAAAGGAATTTCAAGAATGGATTGACGAGATAGCGGAGAGAAGTAGTCTACCAGAAAGCCGGGCGGGTGTCCTTGGACGTGGAAATACGACAACGATTCCACCAGTCATCACGGAGCGATATCTTGCAGAGCTGACGAGGAAACTGAAGCGCGCGCGACACGCGAAATGCCGCTTTGAGAACGAATGGGATCACATTGTACGGAAAGCCGTCCGCACACAAGCTATCCTCGACTCCAAGGCCAGCAAACATCTCGAATTCAAGGGTGCAGCCAGATTGTCTCATACAGGCCTGTTTGAACGCTTTACGCTCCTCACTCCCTTCACGCGGTACCACCTCCACGTCCATATCATTCCTGCATTGACATACATATCATGGGCTACGACAATTCTAGCCTCCATCTCCATTGTCTGGTCAGAATGCGTTCGCGAAGCTCAGGATTTTGGTGGCCCCAAACTTTCCATTATCGGTTGGACAGTCGTCCATCGTCATGATAGCGGTCGCTCATCTGTTGGTTTCAACAGCCAGGTTATTGCTGCCGCTTGGCTATGCTACATGTGTATTTGCGCCTTCTACAGTCTCACTGAGGTCAAGATTTGGGGCAACAGAGCGCTTGTACGACGCAATACCTACCAGGAAAGTGCGACATGGTATGGTCTCCAGGTTGCGAAGTTGACCGTTCCTCTGAGCTACAACTTCTTGACGATGACGGACAAGAATATCTGGAAGGGCACCATGTTCTACAAATTCCTCGGTCGCCTCATCGTCTTGACTCCGCTCGGTGAAGGTTTCAGCGCTTTCTTTCCTATTTTTATCCTCGTCCCGGTCTTTGCAACAGCGTTTGGTCTCTATGGCAAAGTGAAGAACATCTGCGGCTTTGGTGATCTTTTGGACGATGAAGAAGACGGAGCAGCAGGTGCTCACGCAGGCACTGGTTCTTGGCGTGAAGGCCGCGCGTTGATCGCACGTGAAGTCCAGGGCGCCAGCGGAAATGTCTTGGGTCTCTCTCAACGCACAACATTGCCGCCAAATGAGCGTTACACAGACAGTCCAACACCCGCATCATCAAGTCGTACTGCTTCCGCGGTAGCTACCAATGGTTCAAGCAGTATCACGCGATCTTCAGGAATCCGATCTGAGCAAAGGCGACCCTTGCTAGAAGACGATGAAGGTGAAGGAAACTTTTTCGAGAATTTTGCCTCCAGGGTCAAGAACACATTCGAAACTAATGACTTTTCCTTCACCCGGCCCAAGTGGCTTGGTGGCGAAGACGAAGTTGACGCCGGACGCAGTCGAAGACAGGCAGAGAGAGGTGAGAGTGATCGTGCAAACGGGTTTCTGAGTCTGTTTGGTGGGAGGTCTGAGGAAGGGAGATTGAGATTGTAATTTTAGGTCCTAAATGGGTAATGGCGTTTGTTAAAGGACTTAGATTTTAGATATTATTCGGATAGGTTGGACTTGGGAACCATGCATAGCGACGGGCGAGGTACTACCACTACTACTTTGTAATATCAGGGAGTAAGTATTCTTGGGAACCACGTTATCTTTGGCACTTTTTTTTTATTGATTTTACAGGTTGATGCCAGCGATGTCGACCATGAGCTAGTTTTACTGTTTCAATTTCACTCTACCTAAAGTTTTTGGTCTTAGTTCTATGCTTGTGCATGCTGAGACTTAGGGTTGTGATAGCGCCTCGACTTAGGTCTGGGGTGAATGTCACAACGGGGAAACCAACATCCACCACTGACGTCTTCCTTCGCCTTAGGCCAGAGATCATTTCCCGCGCTACTTTCCCGGTGTCTCCTCAACCTTCGCCCAGAATAATTTAGGTGATGCCCAGGCGCTAGACATCGTATTTCGGTTCAGGGACCGGTCTTATTATGTTAAATACACCATTCTTTATCTAACCCCATGAGTGGTGTACGTAAAATCATATAAGTAAGAAAACTTCCCAGCCGCAATCAAATCAATTGCTCAAACCCTCTACCCCATCCATAACCATGAAGTCCGTCCTCGCCGCCCTCCTCATGTCAGCATCCCTCGCATTCGCACAAGTGCCCAACTCGCCATCCAGAAACCCGTACTGTGGCCGATCCAGACCAATGTACTATTACAATCTACCCAGTGACGGCACGCCGAACTGCAACCAATGCAGGGATTTGAATAATTATCCGCGGTTCTTCAATTTCTTCCAGTGCAAGACTCCCGGAACGATGCCGCATGTGGATTACTTTACTTGTGACAGCAAGAATGGGCTTTGTATTACTTATGTGAGTTTCGTCTTGATTTCGCTTTTTTGGTACTGGGGATGAATGACGGGGAAATGTGGGATTGCAGGATGTTGGCTAATAAGTTGTAGTATCAGTGTTGTCGATAGACGGATGGTAGGCATGGGGCCGGGGCGGTTGCTGCAAAACTACCTGTATGTTTGGGTGGTTTCTTTCGAGGTACGTATATTCTGAGAGTCTTTCTCACATGGAGGTCTCCTGATGGATACTAATAGTTGCTTTTAGATATCTAGAGTCATTGGTGGCGAAACGAGGTTAAGCTGAGAAATTGCAAATGACGTGGGAATGTATTATATAGTGGGCTGCCCCTTCTACTACGGTCAGTGTGGGTGAGGCCGAGGCGTCGGCTCAAGGACGTTCGCCCTAATTTTGGGGTCGGAGAATGTTGCACCACTGAAACTAAAAGAAAGTTTAATATTGTACATTAAGCAAGAAGCAAGGTATATTTGTGTTGTAGCCATTCGGAGTTCCTAGGGATACAACGGTCTCGACAGATCAGTACTCACAAAGGGCTTAGAACTCTACCAGTAATATTACTAAATAGGTATGGTAATACAGAGTGAAGACTGAATATCTCTCCAGTGTCACGAGCAAGCGACAGTCACTGGTTGATGTCACCTGTCTTACTAGCAGCCACCGCTCTACGCAATGATGTTAGGTTTCAATTATGAAGAGCAAATACTGCTGATCCACTATGTCACAAGATGTTCAAGGTACACAGTTGCTTAAGATGTGAGGACCAACAATCTTTTGGTATCAGCACAGCGTATGAAACACTTTGCACCAGTTGAAAGGGTTCGACTCGCCCTTATTCACCACAAACAACGCCAGAGTGTCGGACGCTCACGTTTCGAAACAATGTACATGCATAGAGCGGTTGGATTTCATCTTCATGAAAGAAATGTCTATATACTGTTTACAAGCAAGCGAGCTGTACATGAACACCAGAAACTCACATCGACATTATCCTCAAAGTATTTATGGAAGAGTTCACTTTCAGATTTTTCTCATCAACCCAAACACACTTTGCATTCAAACAGCATCCCGATTCATCACATTTCAGCAACACCTTTGCTACAAAAAAACGAAACTACCATCCAAACCAAGCACAATGTTTCCCACTATTACCAAAGCACTTGGCATTGACACCTCCAAGACTTACATGCAGATTCAGAATACCATTACCAACATGGATCAAATGCCTGACGGACACGACATCCGCAGCTACTCATCTTCGTCCCGTGAAGAGCTTCTCTCAGCCGGCGCAGTCAATATCTTCAATGGTCATGGCGAAAATTCCATCGCTACGGTGCCCAAATTAGCCTTGGTTGTTGTCTCTTCCACATTTCGCAAATACTTGACGGCAGATCCCGATGCAGAATTCATCAAGATCACCGAGGAATCACTCGATGAAAACGCTGTTGCTAAGCTCATGGAATGGGTCAACACTATCATTAGCATCTCCAATGGGCGTTTGCAAATTGAGCTTACTCATGCATCCAAAGATGATGAGGCTATTGCAACCATTCACATGCGTCATGCGGCACAGTACCTAGGTATGGAAAAGTATGTTGAACACCTCGTAACCCAATACAAGAGCCACATTCACGTGCGTATTCCTACGCTTAAGGAGGGCGAGATAATCGAGCGCTTTGCCAGGCAAGGCCAGGATGACATGCTTGAGGCGTTGGCTGCGCGACTGGAATATCTGCGTCGTACAGGTAGATCCAATGCAGGCATGTTTGAGTATGGAAAGTTTCTAAAGGAAAACCCAAAGGTCACGAAGGCGATTAAGGAGAATAGGCGTATTGCTTACTCAAAGTACTGCTTCTCTTGCCGATGGAACGAGAAGAATTCTCTTTGCGGTCTCTGGTGATTTGGAGTAGAGGGGCGATAGATCTAGATTTATTTCAGTTCACGCAAAATAGATATCGTGTTTTTTGTTCTTCTTAATAGTTTTGGAATCTGAATTATGTTGTTGAGACGAGAAGTGACTAAGAAGTAACGGCATTGATATTATAACAGCCAAGGTTGCATACATCAAACTCTCCTTTCTGTGAAACGGTCATAATGCTGCTGGGAAGAGTGACAAGATGACTATTCATGCCTTCTGACCATTACTGGGAAATTGCCATTGCCCTTTCCGCCTTTCCCAGTTGAGTCATCATCTCGAAGAATTTGAAGACATTGCGCAGTTCATCTAAGCAACTATTGACCTAGGCCAAATACAAAACTATCCCGCGCCTCTCGACACATATCCGAATACTGCCCATAAGACGGCAAGTCCACCATTCTTGGGTCGTCCACGATAGCTCGATCTCGTATATAATTAAATATCCTGCAGGACATATAAAACGAAGGGAATCTCCTCCGATAATTGGCCCCATGATCTAAGAGCCACTTTACTATTGCATGGTCGTGGCGAAAGATTGCTACATCCAGCGCTGTCACAGGTTCATCCCAGTAGCCTTTGTATGGCCAGCTCACGCTTTCGTTAACATCGTACTTGCCAGTGTCGTAAACCGCTCGCGTGGCTTCGAGTCCGGCCCGAACAGCGATGTGCAAGGGATGCCGTCGTGAAGTTCTATGTGCGTTGGCACAGTCAGCTTTGCGAAATACGAAGTAAATTAGATCATACTCCGCGGAGTTGCAAATCGCACACATAGTGTTCTGGGTCAATACCCACGCCGGTGAAGTTGGAATGCGGAAGAGATATCTGAGCATTCTGACATTGGAGGTTTTGACTACCAGACGGACAAAGGCGTCAAAATCTCTGGGCTTAAGTCCACCAAATTTGCGGCGTATCAGCTTTGTGACCATGAGAAACATATCGTCTCTACTGTACGTAATCGATTTTCCAATTGCTTTATAAATACAAAAGTTTGCCAATGGATTGTTGAACAAAGTATCCCGATGCGCTTCTGTGATTTGAGAACTCTGGAGGTATTTGATCAGTTTCTTGAGTATTCGGAGGTTCCCGAGCTTGATCGCATTGAGCAGGGGGCTTCCAAAAACTTCGTGCTTCAACGAATCAGGAAGCAGCTCCTGAACCAGCGAACGCACACGACTGGCGCAATCAACGGCAATAGCAGCTGTAATTTTGAAGTGAATGTCGAAGCTCCCATTGAGTACCCTGAGCCATGACTCGTTTGGTCGTTTGATAAGGTTCGATGTAGACACATCTATGAAGAGAGCGTTCAGGACAGTATCATTTCCGAGCATACAACAAATGCTCTGACAGATCTGGGCAACGATCTCTTTCGATTCGTATGTATTGTTCGACCGAGGAAGGCCATATCGATCTGTAGAGTCTAGCGGCTGTGCCATGTAGTTAAACATATGCATGATAGCATTAGGTAGGGAGGGATCGAAGCTTCCGGAGTTCGCAACCTTGGCCTGTAGAAAGCGCGGCGTGAGATGGAGAATTAGAGTATAACTTCCTGGAGTCTGCGAAGAAATCAAGGGTTGATCTTCCTCGTCCGGAAGTGAGTGAGCAGCACTGAAGAATGCACTTTGTGGCTGATTTTGAAGAATCTCTCGCTCAATCTCTTCCCGAAAGAGCTCTATAATAATCAGCCATGTTCAAGGGCGATTCGGAACAAACGTACTGCAAACTCCCCGTAGCTTCCATGACGAGGAAATGCCAGCACTGGATACAAGGTACTGACAGATCGCGACTTTTACCTCATCGGGTAGACCTTGGAAATCCATAATAGCGGTTCGAGTGATTCAAAGTTGGGCTGACAGTGGAAATTCCCTGTAATTCAAGGAAACGAGAGAACTTGTTTGGTGAAATCACTACTCGGTGCAGTCGGTGTTGGAAGGACCATATTTATCTTGTTATGAGAAACAACTCGAATTCGCCTGGGGAGATGGATCCTTCGCCTGACCGGTGTAGCGATGTGTTAAGTTTTAGGTGGGAACTGCAGGGTTTTATACAGTGCAGGAGCAAGCAAAAGAATTCGTAGTTTTGTTCCAGAATCCCCTAGTCGCCGCAGAACAAACATTGTGTGATAAATAATTGCTGGTTTGCTCGATTTCCTTCACTTGAAAGAATAGATGTGAGCTTCCGGTAGTCCTGTAGTGAAAATGAATGTGTAATGCAGAACATGGGAGCATGGCTGGCCGCAGGAATGATGCCGGACAGTGTATGTTTTGCCGAAAATGTACATCAAATGATGTTATCACGTGTGGCTTTACGCAGCAAACCGAATGTGTAGACAATTTACATGATTCTCTTCGGCATTGTATCGATTGCAATATGTCATACGTTGAGGCTAAGGTATGGCACGGGGTGCTTTGCTGTTAGTAGACAGCTATACGCAGTAAGTGTTGTTTCGAGCGTCCCGGAAAGTTGGGGGACGACAAGCTACCATTCAAACAAGAGTACTATTGCAGATTCTTATCTCAAGATACAAACAACCCCTCAAATACTCTCTCGGCTAATTACTACAAATTTGGTGGATGCGTGTCTCTCATAACATAAGAGTAAATGATGTTAGAATGCTAGGGAATCAAGCTAAATAACCTGCCATGATTGGCCCAGCGGATCCGTGCGTTGCTGACGTAACACAAGCTCATCCAAGTCCGTCTACACCTGCGCATCGCGACCTACGACCCCCACTTAAACACCGCGACAATGGCTTCTGGATACGGACTTGCTGGTGGTACGTATTAATTCCTTCTACTTGGATATATTTTGGACGTTTGGGAGGCAGCGAAAGGTTTCAAGGAGCGCAATGGCATCATGAAGAGTGGAACTGGAACGAATGCGAAGAGCGACGACGCCGACCACACAACGCGGATACCGGACCGACGTATGCCGATGGTTGGAGAGATGGTGGGAGATTGTCAAGGGTAGTAAGCGATTGTGGTCACCGCGCAGACCCGGGACCTGGACCATCACCCCGCGAGTACAACGGATTGAGATCTGGAGATGTTAGAGAGAGATGCACGGCACCTATACAAGCCACGGGACTACCATACACGCATACACCGCTAGGATTCACTCACTTATAATCCGCAAGCGAGACTATCAGACCCCCGGCACTTGCTCGCTCGCTCGCCGACCTACCTTGAAACCTCCCAGCGCCAGCCCACTACAGCTCCCCAATCTCCCACCTCTACTCTCTCCAAACACCGGCAACATCCAGACTAACAAACCTCCTCAATAGGCCCATCCCGCTGCTTCCCCTTCTGGCAAGAAGTCCTCGCGTGCTACACGACCAACACAACCGCCGAGGACAACTCCGGCAAGGCAAAATGCTCCCCCGTTCTTGAAGACTACTACGAGTGTCTTCACCACAAGAAGGAGGTCTGTGTTTCCCTTTTTCCCCTCTCACTCAACACACACACACACATATATATATATATATATACATATCACTCTCCAATACCAAGACTTACACATGTGTTAAACAGGCCGCACGCACTCTTGCCCTGCAAGCCGCCTACCGCAAGGCCGAAGCCAACATAACACGCGACGATGCACCTTCTGCGGGTGAGATAAGGCGCCTGGGTGTTTTGGATGCTCCACTTGAGGAGAAGAATCTTAAGCCGAGCAAGTGGTTTCCTCATAGGCAGATCAACTAGATGGGCGGCAGGTGGTGGAGAAGGACAGGAGAAACAATGATATAGGTGTGTGTATACATGGTAAAATTCCAGGTCCAGAAAGTATGAGGAATAGGAACGAGAACAAGGAAGTGATATGTCCAAGCGTGTTATGTGTGTTCGTGATGAGTTCTTTATTTCGTGGCTATGCCTATTCCACACCACTCGTCCTCTTCTCTAGCGTCAACCCATGCATCACGGACGGACGACAAGAACAACCAGACCCAAAAGGTGACCATAATAGTAAAGATACAAATATACATATCACCAACAACGATGATCGCTTCTCCTTCTCCACCTCATCCTTATCCCCCCCCATTTTCGTCAAACCCCACAACACTTTCTTCATATGCACAACAACAACAACGAATAACGCCATAGCGGAGTAGTCTAGCCAGTCCCCCTCTCCATCTCCCTTTTCCCCGGGAGGTAACAAAAAAAAACGACCAAAAAAGAAACAAATAACCCCTTGATGGAAAGAAAAAATGAATGATGCTAGTCATACAAAGATGTGGATTCCTCATCTGACCCGACCTGACCCGACCTGACCTGACCATGCCCTTGCCGAAAAAAATAAAATAAGATGGACTTTATACAGACCGAATCAGATGATGGTGATGATGGTGATGATGGTGATGATGGTGATGATGGTGATGATGGTGATGATGGTGATGATGAAAAGGGAAGAAAAGGACCCGAAAAGTTAATCAAACAACACATGCAAAGTACCCGAATTTGAAAGAGAGAGAGAAGAAAAACGAAGCACAATCACACCCTTCTCCAAACCCCTCCCCCCGTTCAAAACGCCCTTTTTTTCATTTCCCATGACAGAAAAGGTTCCGATATCGATATATCTCGTTCGTGCTCATACTTGCATGTAATCATTCTCATTTCAGGGCCGTCTGTGGCTGTCTCTCTTTCCTCTACTCCCACTCCTCCGCGCCTCCCTTACATGTTCGCAGGGACGCTTGTGCGCGAAATATGCGGGGGCGGAGGCGGCGGTGTAGCAGTTGATCGACCGCCAAGACTACCCAGGCCATGAGCTTGAGCCATGCTACGATGGAATGAGCCGATCTTCTGGAAACCCCTATTTGGTTGCAATTTTGGTCAGTTGATTGGCTCTTTTCATTTATAAACTAAGGAAGGTTATACCACAAAAGTGGTAAGGCGGAGGAGGTGTGGGACAAGTACGTACTTGGAAAGATCGTAGCTCTCTTCCTCGGGCTCTGCTTCTTCCTCGAAACTCCCCAGACTTGCTCCTCGTACCATTCCGCCGTTGCCTACAATTCCCAGACCTAATCCATTGACATTACTATTTGACCGTGACCGTTGGCTTCCAATCTCGCGCCGGCTGACGGGTCGAGAAACTGTGCGGCTTGGGCTCTCCGGACCAGCATCCTCATCGTCCTCACCCTTCAATTCACCATCCTGATCTTGGTCATCTTCAGGCTCGGCACTCCTGCCTGGTAGCATAGGCGGCGAGCTGGGGTGATTGTCGTCTTCGTCGTCACCATCCTTGAAATCCGGACGCTGGAGTTTGATTGGACTGAGCTCAAGGGGTCCTTTGGCAGGCGTGCTAGGGAGATCGACAAACTTCCAAAAGGGTGCAGGGCTGGAGAAGGCCATGTATTGGCTAGGCATCTGGGCAGTGCTGGGAGGCGCAAGGCGAGGTGCATGCCTTGTAACCAAGGGTGTGACAAGTGCATTGTTCACCCTACCTGTATCATAGCTGCCGCCCATACTATTGGAGGCAGCATCAGAGTACAGAGTTGGCGGAGAGTTTCCTACATCGGTCTTCATCCCAGGAACACTTTGCTTGACAGGGTCTACCCCAGGCGAAGACTCGAGGTGTCGTTGGGATTCGTCCTGCTTGATATAAGTACCTTGTCCCTCGTTGCTCCCATACATAAGTCGCTTCGCAGGAGTGACAAAACGATGATCCTGATCACGGGTGTTTGGGGACTGCTTGAATCCTCCATATGGACGTGGGCCACGATCTGGGGTATATGACTCGTTTGCGACAGGGACGGAGGAAAGTGGAGGCGTTGCAGAGCGTGGGGGTGACTTGATGCGAGGAGCGTATTGTTGAGAGCGATTGTCGCGCTCCAAGGCACCCACAAGACGCTCGGTGGCCTGGGTTGGATTTCCAAGTGCAGGCGAACTAGGCCCTGAGCCGTCGATGCGATACCCTATGGTCATACCGCCACCCTTGCGAGGATTGAGAAGCTGCTTCTTAATAAATTCCTCCTTTTCGCTGTCGGCAATCTTCCACTTCATACCTTTTCCCGGTTCATCCGTACGACGTGCGACCTTTGCAAACGACTTGTTCAGGGATAGGTTGTGGCGAATGCTGTTTTGCCAGCCACTGTTGGTGTGCCGAAAGAATGCATAGCGAGCTTTGATGTAGTCGTAAATGTTGGCAAGGGTAAGCATCTCCTCCTCGCTGCTCAAAATTGCTTGACCGATGAGCTGGGCATAGCTATGAGGTGGCTTGATATCTTTGGTTGAGTCTAGACTGTAGTCAATGTCGTCTCCTGTATCCAGAACGACAGACCGGGAGAAGGTGGCAGGGGAGCCTTTGCTGCGGGGGTCCTTGTCGGCACGAAATGTCATGGGCGTTCCTGGCTGACCACCCGGAGTAGATGTCATCTGGTTATAATAGGCTTGCGAAGACTGGTGCTTATGGCGAGGGTGCGAGGATGGTGGAAACGGATCATATTGATCCCGCTTTGGTGTCGGGCCAGGAGGGTGTGCATGTTGGTGAGACTTCGGTGGCGGGTTACCGTCATTGTCAGACTCGGCAGCATCTTCATTCTTGACCTGGCGCCATAGCATCGGGTGAAAGTGGTCCTCTTGGTTGGCGAGGAGGAAAAGCATCTGGGTGCTCATGATGCTGATGCAGATGCCAGAATGCAGGGCGGCCCTGTCTCCCCTAGTGAGATGGCGATCGTCGAGCTTGAGACCATTGCGGCTGTTTACTGTAATGTACCATTTCTGGTCTGAGGGGTCAAAGTTGATCTCTGCATGAACACGGGAAATCTGGCGCTCGGGGCCAAGGTCAATATGTACGCCCCAATCCTGGCGCTGCGAGTCGCTCATGGGCATGCCAGCAAGGTCGGCCTGGGAGCTCTGGGGGTTGGCACGGCTGCTGGAGTCTACACGGCCAATCCTGACCTGTGTGTCCTGGACGAAGAAGCACCAGTCACGCGCAGCAATCTTTGCAAAGGCGGCAATGTTCTTGCCCTCGTTGCGCTGCGACTGCAGGTCGTTTGCATAGTCGATGGCGGCATTGGGCGTGTATGCGGGGGTGCGGAGAGCGGCAATGACGAGGTTCTGGCGCTCGATGGGGTCCATGTTGTTCTCTGCATCGCCGCCGTTGGGGAGCGTCGTGTTGGAGTCGTTGCTGGCGACGGACTCGGTGATGCGGGTACGGGGAGGGTCTGCGGCAGCCGAGGCAGCTTCGTCCTGGGCAGAGCCGTTCAACTGTGCGAGTGAGTACAAGTTGGCCGCAACACTAGTAGTTGTTGGGCTGCTCACCCGCCTGCGCTTCCGCGAGGGCGTGGCATCTGGCGTGTCGGGGTCAGATTGCTGCTGGGGCTCTCTGCGCGAGCGGAGTCCACTGCGGCGGGTCGACATGGTGCATGCGCGTGGGAGACTGTGCCAGAAGCAATACGGTCAGCGAGTGCATGCAGCGGGAGGGCTATGTTTTGTATATTGCATATGTGTGTTTTGCAGGGCGCTGAACCATGGGTGTGGCCAGCGAGCCATGAAGGCGCGAATGGCTTGCGCCCCACCTGCGACTCGACACAGGCGCGCGCACACACGCACACACACACACACAGACGAGCAAGGACTGGGTGCTTACCGCGAAACGTCGGTGCCCAGTTCCTAATGCAATGCGCACGGTGCGAAGAGCAACTGGCGAGGCGGCAGCGGCGGGGGGCAGCGGAAGGGGGGGAGGTCGCAGGCGCGGAGGAGGGTGGTGGAGGTGGTGGAGTGGAAGAAGCGAGAAGGAGGCGTACGGTGGGCGGCGGAAGCGTCGTCGTGGTTGCTCAGTGGTGTTTGTTATTCCACGACGCGACGGAACAGCTAGCGCGGGCGTGACGATGGGCGCGGATGGCACAGCAAGCAAGAGGGCCAGCGACGCGTGCGGGGGAAGAGGGCAGAGGGTGATGACCAGCACTTTGGGGGCCAGACGCGCCAAAGGGTAGGGTTCGGGGGGGAAGCAAGAGGATAGCTATCGATAGACGGATATCGAGGGCGTGGAGATAGTCGCAGAGCCGCAGGAGGCCCAAGGAGACGAATTACGTCGCTGGCCTGCCCGATGCTTTCTGCTCTCCCCCAGCCCGGCATCCGTGCGCGCACCCCGTTGTGTCAATATTCACGCTACACATACGGAGGAGCCGGCGACGGCACACCAAGGACAAGCTCGCCGGACGAATGTGGCTGGTCAAACACCAGCTGTGTACAGTACCTAGACACGGACATATGCTTCCCTCTCTTCTCTCCAGGCATACCGTCAACGCCGTGTTTGTCCCGCGCGCGATGCTCTCTGCCCATGTCCTGTCCAACGCACAACCACCATCATCGCCCGCGCACTGACAACAACAATGACGCTGCCGCTAACCAAAGCGTTCGCATGCGCCGCCACACACCACACGAACCAGTCGCCAATCGTTGCCCCATCCATCCCCCAAGTGCTGACTCAGTGACGCGTGCAAACCAGCATTGCGCCCGCCCGCTGTCAAACAATGCCCTTGTTTATGGCTCCGTCATCAGAACCATGGCTACAAAGAGACTGCACATATTTCACATATTAAGCATCCGAACATTGTCCACTCCCACACATACTACGTGCGTAGGAGCAAGATTTTGCAACCGCCTGACTGTCCTTGCTAGCTTCGTCACGTGAGCGGCCCCAAGTTTGCTGCCTGTTTGCTACCCCTCATCCTTGACGCTCGTCATCCCACGTGGACTGCAAAAAAAAAATAACCTTGGTTTTCTACATGCATACACACACACATACAATCACTTCGTCAAATGCGGCAATTGACCTTGTTTGAATAAAAAAATAACTTGTTTATAACAGCTAGATGTGTACATGTATATCTAAGCCAATCAAAATTAACGAATTATAACAGCAACTTTTTGGCTGTTAGTAGATTCCTTGTTGCTTTTCCCACCATAGCAGGCCTCATCTATTTAAAGCTGCTAGTGTCCAGTGGGGCAGAGAGAGGAAGATTCCTCGAACTGGCACCAACGTGGATCGTCTTGGGATACTCGGAAATGACCCAGTTCTGGCTGACAGTGTCCCAGTTGCTGATATCACGGCGGGTGATGTTGGCACTGAAGACGGCGCTCTCGCCGGGCTTGATGCTCAAGCGGTCAAAGCCACGGAGCTGCACCTTGGGGTCGTGGGGGCCACCAAGCGAGACGTACGCCTGGGCCACCTCGTCACCAGCAACATCACCAGTGTTGGTGATGGTGGCCTCGACCTTGAACAGAACGTCCCAGAGCTGGGGGTTACCACCGGGCGCACCACCAGCCGCAATGTGGGCCTGAGGCGAGCCATCGGTAGAGCCCGCGGGCCAGCTAACGTTGAGGCCGTACTCGGGATCCTGAGATGCCGTCTTGAGGTCGGTTGAGTTGAGGTAGGGGTATATGAACGTGTCGGGGTAAACAAGGCCGGGAGGGTACTGGTAGTCCTCGGTGTTCTTGCTGAAGTTTCCGAACGTAGGGGCAGCCGAAGTCTGGCCGGTGAAAGGCTTGTAAGCCTCGGCAGACTGCACAGCGACCTTGAGATCCGAGTATTCAAAAGTCGTGTACGAAAGACCAAAGCCAAACTCGTACGTGGGCTCAATGCCCGCCTTGTCAAATGCGCGGTAGTCAATGAAGACGCCCTCTTCAAAGTTGGCCTGGGGACTGAGGATGCCGTTCGTGGGCTCATAAATGACATCAGGGCCATACTCCTCGGCGGAGCTGCCAATGGTGAAAGGGAGCTTGCCACCAGGGTTGTGGTGTCCGTACAGAATGTCAGCAATCGAGTTACCAGACTCCTGGCCAGGGAGACCAGCCCAGAGAATGGCAGTCACGTTGGCGTTCTCCTTCCAGGCGTCAACAATGACTGGGCCAACAGAGTGGATAACCACAATGGTGTTGTTGCACAGAGCAGAGACGTTCTTGACGAGCACATCACCATTGCCCCACACAGTCAGGTTGTTGCGGTCACCCATGTTGTCTGTGGTCCAAAGTTAGCAAAAGACAATATCTATCCGGTGAACAGACAAAACTTACTATCGACGGTGATGTAGCCTTCACCAGAGTCGGCGTTGACGAAAACAATCGAGTGGCTGGCCCTGCTGGCCATGGTCTGGATCTGCAGAGTAGCGTAGTTGTCGGTGACTGAAGTGATCACGCCGCCGTTCTCGTTAACCTCGCGCTTGATGGCTTCGAGAGGAGTGATGAGGTAAGGGAAGTCTGCAGTTCCTGAACCCCAGCCCATGGCCAACGTGCCAGAGTTGCAGCCGCGATCAGCGCATCCATTGGGACCCAATGGGTTCTCGCCAGCATCTTCTCCAAATACAGCAGTCCACTTCTCCTTTCCAGAGAGGGGAAGGACGCCAGAGTTCTTGAGGAGAACAGTAGACTTGGCAGCAGAGCGGCGGATGGAGCGGAAGTGTTCCTCGCGAACGTCAACGTGCTTGTTGATCAGACCGAAGCTCTTCTTTCCAAAGAAGTGCTCGAATCCGTACGTGCTAGTTTGCCAGCTGTCAAAGTTGACGGGGATAGACTCGTCAAGGCCGACATAGTAGTATGCAGTCATGATACGGATGGCCGCATCGTCGAGACGCCACTGAGGAATGGTGCCGTTGAGAATTGAGACGGTCAGGTTAGTGCCCCAGAAGGACAGTCCAGTGTTGAATCCAGTATCACCGGGCATGGTCATGTCCAAACCGGCATAAGCCGAGGCAACACCCGAGTGCTGTGCGTCCCAGTCAGATCTGAGCATAAAGTTAGTCGCCAATATTCTTCGTATGAACCTTATCGGTATGCTCACAGAATGAAACCCTGAAATCCAAGCTCGCCTTTGAGAATGTAGTTTTGGAGATACGAGTTTTGGCAGACTTGCGAGTTGTTGGCCTTGTTGTAAGAGCACATGATGGCACCAGTACCAGCGCGGACAGCATCAGCAAAGGGCCACAGGTACAGCTCGTGCAGAGTCTTGTCATCGGTGTTGGAGCTGATGGCATCGACAAATGGGATGTCCTTGAAACTGCCAGGCTGACGGAAATGCTCCTGCTCGTTCAGAAGGTAGTGCTTGGTGCAGGCAATGACGCCAGCATCCTGGATACCGCGGACCGTTTCGGCCACGGCAACACCCGAGAGCACAGGATCAGGACTGAAGCCTTCCCAGTTACGCTACAAGCTTGTCAGTGAATGTGTTTTTTTTTAAAAAAAAACCAAGTACTGTAGCAAACTTACACCGCCCTTGGCGTGGCGACCAAGAGGTCCAATGGCAGGACCAAGCTGAACGTCGACGCCCTTCTTCCGGTGCTCCTTGCCCATCTCGTGACCGCGGGTGTAAAACTCATAGCGGTCCCATGACGCAGCAACTGTACCACCTGCTGGGAAAGCAGAGACGTAATCTGCGAAACGGATGCCGAGAGGGCTGTCCTGGAGGCAGAGAGGGTCAAAGCCAAGACGAGGAATAGCGCCCACGTTACCGACGCAGTGGTCGCTCTGCCATCCAGTACCGGTTGTGAGGTTGACCTTTTCAAGAAGAGTCAATTGGCTGACAAAAGCCTTTGCCTTTTCGTAGGCAGCCGCCCAATCTTTGGTGGTGGGATCTACCCAACTGGTGCACAGTTAGAGAGAGGTTGCAGATATCAGGGTCTACGTCGTCGAGTTTGGGTGGCGCCATGGCTAGGGCCTGCAAGGCGCAGCCGTCGCCCGCAAAACAAGTGCCGAATGCACTACTTGCAGCAACCAGGGTCTTTCAACTGACAACCAGAATGAATATACTTACGGACTTGGGTAGTATGGCGGGCTCTGGGCATTGTTCAAAGAACCACTGCCCGTGTCGTTGGTAGCACGAGGGAATCTGGGCGATGCCTTTTGGTCATTGTCAGTCTGAGGGCGCAAAGAGTGTGTTTGAGTGCAATTGCAGAGCGGCTGGGCAGGGCCAGAGTGCAATTGTCGGCAGAGTCATGTTGTTGGCATGGAGGCGTGGTGGCGTTGGTTTGGACGTACCTGGGCAAGGCCGACCAACAATGCTTGTGCAAGCCACAGCATGATGGCGTCTGGGTGACTGGGGAACGCAGAAGCAGAGGTACGAGCAACACAGCAACAGACGCTACTTGTGAGGCAATCCGCAACGAGGACTTGAATGCAGTCGCAGACACAGTGCAGAAAAAACCTTGGGGCATCATGGTAGCTTTATTTGATTGCGCGCCCAAGCAAGGGACAAGGGCAGATCGACCCCAACGACCTGTCTCCATGCTAGCACCATGCGCCTTGCCCCGTCGCATCCCCAGGCGCAAGCGGCAGTCCAGGATTGCTCTGGTTGCGGGGACCATGATGCATCTGCACCATTGCCTGCTGACCCCTGCCCCGCCCCCCCTGGAGTCTGGGGTCTCCTCCTCCTCCTCCTCCTCCCGGGGCACCGCATTTCCCTCTGAACGCCCAAGAGGCCGTGGTGCTGTTGGCTGCTGGCTCGACGTCGGCTTCGGCTTTGGACATGGATGTATCCAAGGGCTGCCGAACAGCTGCACAGGACCGCAAAGTCGGCATCGCCATGTCGACATTTCCTTGGATTCCCTTTCCCCATGCATCCACACTGCGAGGCCATCGACTGCACATCCATCCATCTGCACTCAAGTAGGGCGCTCGGCCAATGCACGAGCCGTACACAGGGCCTTGTACATCGTCATCTACCAGCCTCGGACGTGCACACAAGCTCCTCCTCCGAAGCCTTTTTGGACGCCACACAACCGTCCAAACTCTGACAAGGAGGGTTGGATTGTGCGCTATCTGGCCGCCCGTGTCATTTCCCTCGAGCCCAGCACGCCGCCCAGCATGCGGGGTCCCTGTCGTCAACGAGCACTTGTTGCCTCAACTATTCCTCTGTGTCTGTCTGCCGCCCTGTTGCCGGCAAGTTACCATTGACCGATGCTCTGTTACCTGGGGACATGACATGCCGTCAACTGCTCCCCGGAGCCTGGCCTGCCATGATCTGCAGCCTCCACAGCGTCTGCATACAAGCGCTGGTTATACTTCGGCAATTCCTTTTGGGGAACATTGCCCGTCGTGCCCACCCCAGACGGGCGTCTGGACAATGGCCGTTGGATTGGTGACCAAGAGACTAGTATACAGTAGGTCGCCATGCGCGTCTTAGCATCCTGTTCCACTGGGTGATGCAGTAAGCACCGAGCAAAACGGCTCCAGTTTCTCCTCCACTACTCCACCCTTGGCAAGTAGTACATGTAAAAAGTCACTCACGTCACCGACACGCCGCCTCCGATGTTGGCCCTTCGGTACCACGCTTCGGTCTCCAAGTAGCATCGCGTCTACGCTTACCGGAATTGCGCGCCGTCGGAGCCCTTCGGCATGTGATCAGGAATAGCGGCTGACTTGGCCTTCCCACATCTTGTCATTGTTGTCGCGACAAAGTCGAAGATGGGACAAGGTACCGCAGCAACCTCAGCATCACATCGGGGGTTACAAACAAACCGCGCCTTGTGCCTTCCCCATTTGCCGACAGTCCTAGGATTATGCTTACAAAACAGCCTCTGCCCCTGTCGCACATCGGAGTATATACTCTCTATATTCCTCTCTGATTACTTCGACTTCAAATACGAGCCTCGGACGAACATCATGGTAGCCAACCTTCATCTTTGGTCCGCTAGCAAAGGGGCGCACCGCTGTGCATCAACGACGAAGAATCATCATGGTACCTCTCTGCCACCCAAGAAGCCGCCGCATTGGCCAATGCCCTGGTACCCCGCATGGAGACGGCTTGCTAGCGTCATTTTCTAGAACTTCACGCTTGGCATCCCCGTAGACTTGTTGAAAACTTGCTTGGACACCTGACTCTTGACATGACAGTCTGGTTCGCTTCCTCAGAGGAAACATGGTAATGCAACCATGCTGAGCACCCCGCCGTTATCCTCTGCACCATATTAGCTCTTCGTATTGTCGCTAGGGAGGACGAGTATGTACATAAAGTTCCAGGCGGGCTCTGTGCAAAAAAAAAATTGCGCTTATTCAATTCTGAACAAGACGTTGTACCAAGATTGCGGCTTTCGGGGACCGTCTTGCACGGCTTGGGCGGAAGTTAAGATGTGCTGGCATCCAATCGCTTCGACAAAGGCTCGGACCATCTCTAGTAAGCCTATTTCCAAGGCTACCACATGGAAGTAAACATGCAACACGCTCCTTGCTCATTGTGTTGGCGACGAGAAAAATCAATACAGCGCCGCTGACCCTGCAATTTTTGAGGCTTAAATTAGCCCGCAAACCCACGCAAATAGTACATGTTCTGCAAAGGTTGAACATACGCGTAATCAAACCCGCCGCCCGAAAAAACAGCCGTCTGATGCACGCCGTTCGGGCCTAGACCAAAAGCAGCAAAAGCACCTCGACGGAAGAATGAAACAGTGACTAACGGCGTCGAGCAAAAGTAAAGGTAGTGGGGCTGCTAGAAAAGGCGGGCATAACTACCACTACTTTTGCTAGACGCTGGGGGCAGGCCATGCACGGACTTGGAGTGACTTGTTGATGCAAAGTAAACATTACCTCCCCTATACCTCTTGCTTGAGAGCTGAGTCGATATATATATGTACGCGAAAGCTCCTCACCGCCCTCGAAAGGCTTTGAAAAGGGCGCAAGGCCTCTGCCTGACACTGCACCAGCCCTAGAACCGGGCAGTGCTTCTCCAAGGGCTGAAGCTCTCGGGTGCCGCTCAGCCTCATCATAATTCCGCCAAGACGAGAATTGTTCAGTCATAGGCCATCGAGATGTCGTCTGGATCCATTTTCAGGCACGATGCTATCATTGCAGTCAGGATGGGATTGGGGACGCATTCTCTTGACAACATTTTGGTCAGGCCGACCATGCCGGAAGGCTGAAGGCAGTCGCAAGGCAGCACCGCCTTAGTTTGAGTCAACAGCCTTTTTCGAGTCAAGCTCATACGCATGCCTTATCATATAACGCTTGTATTCAGCCCAAGGCTATGAAGTCACAAACTTCTTCACCATCACCTTCACCATGGGCTGCAAACTCTCTCGGGCGGTGCGGCCGCCCGCGAAAGCTGAGGCCTCTATTGGCAGCGCGCCTACCTCTCACAAGGCTGAACACGCGGACACACCACAAGAGTGCAAAGAAAGTGCACCGCAACTATCACGACCTTTCTCCTACGACGACATTGCAATCACATCTTCAGCCACATTGCCGATAGTCTGCCAAAGGCGGAACAGCGCGCCCACCACGACGATGGAAACAACACAAGAACCTACTGCCGCCTTCAGCCTGTTCCTCGCAGAGCGTTGCCTCATGTCGATTCAACTCCCCGATGACCAAATCGACGAGCCCGTCGTCGCAACAGTCCCATCCATTCCGACACCTCCGCAGCCTAGCAATACTTTGGAAGAGTCCACCGTTCAGTGCATCACTTGTTGTACAGCGCTGCCTAACGAAAAGGACAAGTTTTTCAATCCCTGTAAGCATTGTGATAGTGTATATTGCGGATCATGTATCAGGCATTTGTTTATCGAAGCTTGTAACAATATGACGCGCATGCCGCCACGATGCTGCGGCCCGATCCAGTTACACCACGCAAGGCCTCATCTGACTGGAGAAGAAATCGCTGTATTCAAAGCAAAGCATGAGGAGTGGTTGACTCCAAACCCCTTCTATTGTCCCATACCTACATGCTCAGTTTTCATACCGGAACGACTTCTTCCCGAGCAGATAAAAACAGACAGAAAACGAACAGATTCTGAGGCCGGAATTCCAATTTCAAAGACGTTTACATGTCATGCTTGCGAATCAAGCATCTGCGCAGACTGCCGACTGACTGCACACCCTTCCAGTGCGTGCAATGTCTCCGAGTTTGGCATCGACAAAGAGACCACTAGACTTCTGAAGAGCTGGGGTTACAAGCAGTGCCCAAAATGCCGGCATGGGATCAAGCGTATGTTTGGATGCAGACATATGGAGTGCCGTTGCGGAGCCCATTTTTGCTATAGTTGCATGGGTCATCCAGATTTTTGCGGAGAAGATTGTTTCGACGACGAAGACTATGAACATGAGAGCGACAACGAGAGCATGTCGGAGTCATCGGAGTCACCTGAAACATCTTCTGCGCAAGGAGAACAGCAAGATACTGAGCCACGTGTTGCACCACCGGCCGAAGCCGTGAATCTCGATAGGGGGACTGCTTCATACTGGGCAAGGCAAGCCCTGGACTTTGGCGAAGAACCAGGTCAGGATTTCGCGGACCGCGCTTGGAACTGCTTCCATTCCTTCAACCCGTACAAGATCGATTTGGAACAGGCTCTAACTACAAACTCTTCGGACGCAACGCTGGAGTGCGTGAAGTGTTGGCGTACAATATATCCAGTAATCAGAGAGCCGCCCCGTGTTTCGTCGATGGGGCAGGCCCAGACGATATCTCTGGGGTCAAGAGTGAATGACACAAGTACAGAGCGATTGATTTCCAGAGAGCATGGTCGCGGGAGGAGGAGATATGGTGAATACAAACCTCCACGCAATCTCTTCCGCAATGACAACACCACAATGGGAGCGACGATTTGTCAGCCCACCGCGGCACCTTCTCCTCTCTCACAAAGCGCACCTGACAATGAATCGCCGCTTACACAATACCTGAACCGGCATTGCGAATCAATTGTTGATATCTACGGCAACATCATCTTCCCAGCTGAACCACAACAGCAGCAGCGCCGTGCATCAATGGACGACCACGATTACCACGACATCTACACATTGCCATCAAACAACGACCTGAAAGAAAAATCCCCGCTTTTCAATACGGCATCTCCAAACTCAACTACCCTCACTCCTGACCTTCGAAGAAACATCGCTTACGACTGCTCCGAATGCAACCTACTCGTCTGCGAGTTCTGCAAAGACGTTTTAATCATTGCGCGGGACATGGGCGTCGAGAAGCACAAAGAGCGGATACAAAGACTCGAGGAACGGAGAGAGAGGCGCAGAGTCGAATAGTTATATAGATTTGCAGTGTCATTTTTTTTCTCTCTCTCTCTTGAAGCTTTATGCGGCATGAATTGGTGTTTGGGATCTTTTGCTCTTCAATAAGGAAATTGACGTTTGGAAACGCGGCTTATGATGGGGGAATATCAACGATTACACATATCCAGTGTAAATAAATGAACACAAACAGTAGTAACTACTGCACCTACGGGTCTAGAATGATATTCGCAACTTCCTTGACACAACAACTCTAGATTTCTTTTTTTTTCTTCTTCTTTTTCTCTCTCTCTTCCCAACCTCCCCTATACGCAACTTCCCTACAACTCAATCAATCACCCCCCCCCCCCCCTTTTTTTTTCTTTACGCATCGAGGTATACCATAATACGCCCCCTTTTTGATCCTTACCGCATCATTCATACCCCCTTACATAACCGCTATCCCTCCCTCCCTCCCCCCAAATGCAAATTCCCTACACTTTACTTTCTTTATTTTCTTCTTCTTCTTCTTCTTCTTCTTCTTCTCAACCTCCCATTATTCTTTTTCTTTTTTCCGTACTACCTTTCCAACCAAAGATAACCCGCAACCCCCCCTCCTCCTTTAGCAATATAAGATTCAACATTGTCAAAAAAAAACTTTCTTCTCTGTACTACCATCTTCTCTGCATCATTTCTTATTTATTTATTTTTTCTCTCTTCTGCTCTGGCGTATACACACGCAATCAAGTACTAGTGTAGATGGGGAAATATTATCAAATTCCATGTTTTTTTTGTTCTTTCATCATGGTCGTTTGTGTAAAACGTAGCAGCAGCAGCAGCAAAGAAAAAAAAGGAATATGCGGGCCATGTCCTCGCTCAAATATCTATTCTGTTTCCTTAAAAGAGACATATGTATACAGCGAGCTGGAATTACTTTGCTACTACTAAACATATTCTTGCCGCCGTAAAGCATCAACTTGTGCAACTAAAGTAACTGATAGCGGTCAGTTATCGTAAGGAAAGGTGCCTCCCTAAAGGATGTACTTCTCTCAATCAAGGAGAGAAAAAAAACCACTACTACAAATACATCACGCCAGACAATAATGAATCAAACAATCAAACACACGTACGCAAAAAGGGTCGAGCTCAAGTTGACTACATTTTTTTGATACCGGTAAATGAAACGTATTCACATCCCGGTGCCCTCTCTTTCAAAGATGCTTGATATCGTCCTTCAGCTCCCTGTTGGTTCATCCAGTCGTGAAATAGCCTTGTTGTTCATTCGTTCGTTTCATCCACAACAGACCGTTGGACACAGACACGTCCAGCTTTCAGGCCGCAATGAGTACTGGCGCTTTCTATGCGCCGAGGCTGGGAAAGGCGCTTGAGTCGGCGATGTTGGGACCGGGGGCACCACCGCGGCCACCACGACCACGGGCATCACCACGTCCACGAGTCTCACCGCCACGGCCACGTCCGCGGAACTCTCCACGACCTTCGCCGCGACCGCGTCCCTCGCCGTTTCCACGTCCACGTCCCTCGCCGCCACGGAATTCACCACGGCCACGGCCGCGTCCTCGGCCGCCGCCCTCACGGGGAGGGGGAGCAAGCATACGGTCACCGTCGAGCTCAACGTGAACCTTTTCCTTGCGCGCGCGCTCGCGCTTGGCCTTGCCTTGTCCACCAGCGATGAAGTCTTCTTGGTCGTCGCGGGAGAGCGCAGTACCTTCGGGGAACTTCTGGCTGCTGCCCTCGTTGGCCTTGCGAACGTTCTGGGCGGCAAGAGAAAGCTTCTTCTCGGCCAGCTCAGCAAGGTAGGCAGCGTAGGACTTGCTCTTGTCCTCGGGCTCGGGCTCGGCGTTCTCGCCCTCGGCATCTTCCCGGATAGCGTCCTTCTCTTCAGCCTGAGCGATGGCCTCACCAGCCTGCTCATCAGCCAACTCAGCGTCGCCGTCCTTTCCTCCCCAGCCGTGAGCAACTTGCTTGTCGTGTTCGCTAGAAAATATTAGTCTGGTTGAAGTGGGATGAAAAGAGGAGACATTGCTCACCTGATACCGGTCCTGCTGTGACGGTCACCCTCGGCGCGGGCACCACCACGACCTCCACCGCGTCCACCACGACCACGACCGCGTTGGCCGCCGCGAGCTCCAGTGCCAGTGGGTTCTAGTTGGGATTAGCATCGACACTAACCGACCATTGGATCTCCACTTACCACCAGATCCCCTTCCGCGGTTCTTGTCAGATCCTACGCCACGATCCCGGAAAGCTGTGGTTCATTAGCCGTTGTTCGTACGGATGGTCTGCGGAGGTTCTAATGTATCTCCAGAACCCGGCATGTCTGACATACCGTTCTCGTTGGCGTTGTCGGTCTGCTTGGCACGGTTCTGGTGGCTCTGCCTCTCGGGGATGGACTTGGGGAGGTCGGATCCATCGCGCTTGCCGTGCCTCATGACGGGCTTCTCAATTGCCCTCGTTGGCGGGTCAGCCGGCCTGTTGGGGTCGAGCTCAGGGTCATTGCCTGCGGGGTCATGAGTGTTTGTTCTGCGACTGTGCCATGTATCCAGACGTACCCAGTAGCTCGTAAATGTTCTGCACTTGGAGTTAGCCATTGGACTGAATAGAAGACTGCAGCTGGTACTGCAACTCCCAATTGCGAGGCGCAGATTTGGATTTCGCAGTGGGGTGGCCTGGGAGCTTACCTTTGAAGCGATTTGAGACATCTTGACGGATTGTAGCGCCTTTCGCGCTTTGCCCTTCTAGATGCACAATCTGCCGGGTGGAAAAAAGAATGCGAGAGCTTCCCTACGGTGGTTAGGGACGTGGCTCTCAGATGTGGCTCGCGAACGGGGTAATGGGCGCGAAGTTGCGGGCAAGAGGTTCGAAAATCGGCGTGGGTTGCTGCCGTAAGCGAGTCAAGTGGGGCACAGACCATACGTAGAAGGCACAAAGAAGCACCAAAGGGAGCTCTCTATGCTGCCGCGTACGGCGCTTGGATACGCTATTGTACTATCGCTTGTGAGGGGCAAAGGTGATTTTTTTTGCATGTCCAGAAATTCTATTTTACAGGCCCATGGCGCCCGAAAATGGTCGGCAGGGTTTTGAGTGGTTTGCTTATTCCAAGTGCGCATTCAGACGCAAGTCGAAGTTCACCCATAACAAAGTCAGGTGCACCCCCGCTTTGGAGTGAGAATAGGTGGCAGATGAACAATCAGCCAACTTGCCTTTAGTTGTGAATATCATTATCAAGTTCCTGTGACAGATTTGGTGAGGGGCGAAAATGGCTGTTGCGACCGACTTTGCATTACAATATGTACAAAGCAACACTGAATCTCTAATCAAGAGGCCGCGGTGCCACAGTAGAAGACTGGATTGCTTGGTAAAGCATGCCCACTTCTCATGGTCGGAGCCTAAAAAACTTCCCGTCACAAATACAACTGTCGCGTCCAGCCACAGATTGAATGAAAACTTTTAAATATCACTATCCCAAGGCGACTGGTCTTTCGTATCGAACGCTGTCATACGGTATTGACACATGGTCGGTTAGGTAAAAGCCGTTGTTGCGCCCGCTAAACAACGTGGTCAAGAAGGTATGAATAGGTGAGTTTTTACACGGTCCCTGGTGGACATCCGGAATAATCTTCTCTTACTATCGTATCGTTCTCGTAGCATCATCTGCTCTCGTACATGGTGGGGAAGTGCATGCTGGCGGACAGTCCGAATGGATCAGCGTCGAGCATTGGATCGTAAGGGTCGAAGAGGTGGTTGTTGCTCATGCCATTGAAGACTTGGCCACCGTCGTTTGGTGCTAATGCGGCCGGGCTAGTGAAGGGAGGGTTCTGGGAAGGCGGCATTGGCGGAGGCATATTGTTTGAAGGAGGGAAGTTTTGTTGTGGAAATGGGCCGGGACCGGCAGATTGATCGCTCGGATCGTCGTGGTCGTAGGAGTCTGCTTGTTCCTCATACTCCTGCTCTGTAGAAGGATATTAGCCTAGGATTACAAAGTCCTATACTTAAGTAGAAAGGAAGAAAAGGAAATGGGTTAGCGTGCCTAGTTGACTCATGTGGTCCGTGAACTGCGTCTGGTAGAATGACGAAGGACCGTTGTTCGGTGCTACACCGTTTCCGCTGTTACCGACAGTCGAAGCATTTGACATGCCATTTGAAGAAGGCTGGTTTGTTACTAGTGAAGGTCGTTGAGCACCCATCATAGGGGTGAAGTTCGATCTAGGTGGCTGTGGCCGAAGTGGTTGCTGCTGCTGTGGCTGCTGCTGCTGCTGTTGTTGCTGTTGCTGTTGTGAATGCATGGGTCCAAAATTGGGAGATACTGATTGACCATGGGGCATGAAATTGGGCGAGCGGGTCGCTGATTGAGCAGGAGATGAAAGATGAGAGCCCGGAGTAGGCTGAGTCAAGGGAGATCGCTGAATAGGGCCATCAGGTTGGATCATGGGTAAGCCGTTGGAGGCGTCAATCTTGGGCGGGCCTTGCAGCGAGCGCCTCTGCTGCTGTCTATTCAACATGGCACGTTGCTGGAGAGGGGCCTGATTAGGCGAGGCGTGTGCAGATAATGGAGGCCTGGTGGCTCCGAGATTTGGACTGCCAGTCTTTGCGCGCAGCTCAGCCTGGACGTCGATGCCTAGAGGCGAAGTAGCGGGTTAGCGCGTGTTGCTTGATCAGACGTCTTGGGGGGGGGGGAGTAAAAACGGGGTCAGGGCTACCTTTCTCTAGCAGAATCCTCTCGAGTAGAGAATTCTTATACCGGAGCATAAGGCACTCGTCAGCGGCATTGCGGTGACTATTTTGCAGGTTCTGGAGGGTGTCTTCATGATGCTTAATGGTGTTCTCCAATTGCTTGATGTACTCTGTTCTTCGCTCGCGGAAGGCGGCCTGGGCCTGCCTGTTCCGCTGCTTGCGCTCTTCCGAGGTGGCATAAATCTTACGAGGCCTTGTTAGTTCTATCATAGACGCGGTAGCGACTGCTGCAGTCATGGGCGGCAATTGGATTGGTAGCGGGAGGGCTCACAGGTTTACGGCCGCCTTTGCGCTTCTGCTGCTGGGGCTCTTCCTGGGGATATGGCTCGGCCAGGCCAGGCTCGGGCGACGATCCGATAGACGAAGTCGAACCGTCGCGCTGAGCCTCTACTTTGCCCACGGGAGCCGTCATATCTGTTACGAGACTATCTCCCATCTGCGGCCAGCGCACCCCTCCGTCCTGATAGAGGGGCCGTTGGGCGCCAAGAGATGGGGAAAAGGCGACAAAGGCAGGTCGGTCGGGGGGACAAGAGGCTCTGGTCGCTTAGACGCGCTTGCAGTGGGCAGCCGCAGCGCCGGGACGGGGAATGGATACGGTGTGTATGGGGGATTGATAATGTCTGATAAGAAGAAAGGGTTGGGGCCTGTGGGTGGTCGCGCAGTAGTTGTGAGGTAAGCTCTTGGGTAATGGAAACGAAGATGGGCTCGAACGGAGGGGCGGAAGTGCTGGACTTGAAAAGGCGGGCGGACCACGTTCTTTTGCCCTGCCCAGCGCAGCCAGCTCGACTCCGTGTGGTTAAGACTCGCGGCTGGCCGCCCCAGCAGTGCTTTGTCGGTGGGCGGGCGGGCGGACAGCAAATGGCCACTGTTGGCGCTCCGGCGCTGGGCACCAGCTCGCTATGACGGCCAAGCGGGCGGGATGAGAGTGCACTGGCTGGCCGCGATGAAGTTTTTTTTCTCTTCGCGGGGGGGCCTGCGCAGCGGGCAGCGGGCAGCGGGCAGCGGGCAGCGGCACCAGCACCAGCACCGGCGCATCATCAGCATCATCATCACGAGCGAGCGAGGGTGGCAGACTATGGGCAGGGCCTGCCCGGGCGTGCGTTCAGTCGACGCCTTGGTGGAGGAGCCCTGAACAGATGCATGGCTGTTGCTCACAGGCTGGACTGCCATGCCGTTTGCGGCCTAGCGGCTCTCTAGCTCCCGCGCCACCACCAGTTTTTGCACTGCTTTCTCCGGTTTCTCCAGCGCACGCATACGCGCCGCCACAGTGCTGGCTGCCACCAGACGATATGTAATGAACGCACCAGCCCGCTGCTGTGCTCTGCGCACATGTACTGACTATACCTACTTGCACACATACTACTTACACTGCAACCCTCTACTAGAGTACACCTGCACACCTGCGCACCTGGCTGCTCACCCTCCCGCTGCCCCGCTGCGCCACGCGGCTCCGTCACTGTTGCGCTCGCTCCGTGTCAGAAGGCAGGCAGAGGCCGACGTCGGACGGGCCTGGGTTGGCACATACCGATGACCTCCTCGGCCGGCATATCACCTCTCCTCGTTCGCACACATGGGCTGACGGGAGTGAGGGGGCGCACCCGTCCGCGTCCATAGCTGTCTGCATGACATGCCCCGACCGGCGCCGACAAAAGCCAAATCACCACCCCCAACTCGCAACTCGTCGCGCCTGCCTCGTCCATGTCCCGGCCATGTCACTGCACCAGGCCTCTGTCCACCGGCCCTGGCTGGCACGCCTGGCATGGCTGGCAGCGCACTTGCTCCCGCCGGGAAGCCGCCAAAGCCCCGGGTCACGCCCATCACTACCAACGCCTTGGCTCCCTCGAGACACACCGAGTTTTGGCCATGGGATCGCCGAAGCCGTTGCTTTTATGCACCGCCTGAGCCTCGTTAACCACGTCCAGCTGTAGCGTCGTCGCCCGCAATGTCCGCCTGAGCACCCACCTGACCTGCACACGGTCGAGACTGGCCATGCCACTCACTCGTCGACCCTCTGCAGAGCCACAGCGAACAAAGGTTCAAATTCCACCTGTGCGCCCGCAGTGGGCCGGAGCTGCGTATGCCCCGGATATACTTGCCTCTTTAGGCCTGGCCCGCTGGTTCAATTGGATCTTCGCACCTCCAACGACATGGCAGCAGGGGGCGCCCTACAGCAACCTCGTCTCCAACCACACGCCTCCCCTCACCCAAACACGCTCGTCACCTTCCCAGTCACTCTCCTCATACGATTCCAGCTAATAATACTCCGGCGCCTATCCATGGGTACCGTACCATTGTTGCCGCTGTCACTGTCACTGCTACTGCTGCTGCTACTGCTACTACTACTGTTAGAGCAAGAAGACATGGTTTATGCTGATGCTTTGAAACACTCCTCAGCCACATTCCGCGGACCGCAGTACATTGTAACTTCACACAATTGCACAATGCCTCGTAGAAAATTGCATGTCTCCATTGTTGACGTTGCTCATCGCTCTTGCTGATTTGACTACGCTGTGCGAGATGACTGTAGAAGGAGCAAATGCCCCCAATGCTCTTGCCTCACCACCACTTCACTGCCTTGCCAATTGCCATAACCCCCCATCTCACAGTACACATTCTTCTTGTGCAACCCTAGGGCCACGGCCTCTACTCGTCCAGCAACATATCCCAGCATCGACACTGTCTCGTATGACTTTCATCCCGTCTTCACTACTGTCAGGTCTCGTAATTACCAATCTAAACCCCCTGAAAGTGGGCAGAAGTGGCCTTCTCAGAGATGATCGAGTGTGTGCTAAAGAGAGCAGGGACTCGAATCCGATACTGAGCAGAGATTACATACCAACCAGTATCTCTATCCTCCACCACATCCGGTTGGTGTTGCGACTCCGTCTGTGTCACCCGAATACGACAACACGCAATTTCTGAGCTGCAACGGCATGATCGGCAGTCCTACCAGCGGGCCCAAGGCACATTCAACAGTCGATTCTCGTACAAAGCCCCGACCTCTATCAGACATTCGCGAAGCAACTGAGTCGACCATTGCTGACAGTTTGTCACGCGATATTTTGGTCGAGACACCTCTCCACTGCCCATCTCCAACCGAAATGTCACCGCCCTCTCATGACGCGTCAGGACAATGCCACAGCAATGATGTTCGGAATATGGAGAACGCTGAGCCTGATAGCAGAAACAGCGTCGAGAGCGATGGCTTGAGACACGTTCATCGAGGCAGATTTGCAGAGACGCCATCATCACAACATTTCATAGACTGTAACAACCGAACCAATATATCCAGTGTTTCTGCAAGCAACATACCTCCGCGGTCATCGTCAAAATTTCGTGTACGGAGCGTTTCCAGGATGCGGAAGACACAACAAATACTGCCCCAGAGTATGATACACAGCACAACAGCAGAAACACTCAACGTGGTACAAGCAAGGCCCCTATCACCTTCTAGAAGCAGGACTAGTATCATCCCTAATAATGGCCAATCTCAATCTCCTGTTCGCCTCACTGCTGCACGCTTCAACCCTGTTGCACATGACACCAACGGGCGCATCCCCTCCAAGACGTTCATTCGCCAGTCTTTACCGAAAGCGCTCCTAGAACATCCGGCACACCGCCATCCCCGAATTGAGCTTGGATTGGATTTATCCGCAGGAGTATTCGTTGGCGGAGGATGTATTGAAGGGACTGTCCAAATAGACATTGACGATGCGGAGCGAGTACGTCACAGACGAACCCTAGACATTGCTCAGATATCTATCGATCTCCTTGGAATTGAGGAAGCTAGCGGCAATAGGCGGGCTGTATTCCTGAGCCTGGCTACAGAGCTCATTGGCAAAGAGAATCCCCCACCTCAGAACATGGTGGACACGCAGGAATCAATTGGCCCAGAAAATACATTCTGGCATCTTGTGCCTTCCACTACCAATCTTGCATTCAGTCTTAGTCTCCCGCTCGATGTTGGACCTTCTCCATTCTACTCAAAGAACGCGAGGATCCGATACTTGCTCTATGCATCCCTGCTCATCCGGGACCGGAGCAAGCGGCATCTTGTTAGCACCTCTGAAGACGTCACTGTACTACCCGTGTATGATCGTATGTCCTAAGTATGCCTGTATTCCGAGCGGCTCTGACTATAGGACAGCTGAAAAGGCACTGGTTTCGCTTCCCAGCCCACTGAATGCCTCTGATGAGTGGATCAGACCCCGAGATACGACTGTAGAGGTCATCCGGCTCACTGCAGGCATACATCGCCAAGTTTGGGTCAGCGGTACGAACATATTTGCCGATGTTTATGTTGTCAACAACAGCAATAAGACCGTGAAGAAGATTGAGCTTCAGCTGGAGAGAGACATACTGTGCTACAAACATGTTTGTAGCAAGAGTCTGTTCTATTACCCCTTGCTGATGCTAATGAGAACCGTGTGCAGGCTGCTGCATCCACTATGGAGAAGTCTGCAGGCCAGTCGCGTATCTTTGACAGCAATGAGCGTACCATCTTGAGCAAAGCAATGGTGAAGAATGGCTCACCTGGCTGGCATGGTGTGGCTGCAGGCCAAACTCACCTCCGCACCTGCGACCTGGAAGTTCCTCGTGGGTATGCTACAGTGAAATGTGGTATGTCATTGCTGCCATGACAAAGGCAGAACACTAACAGCGCAGGGAAATATTTCGAAGTCCGATATTTCCTCAACGTTATCGCCTACAGCGCACACACGTTAGGATGCACGCAAAGTTTCACAGGCCAAGCTGACACTGCGCAGAAGGCTTGTCACTGTCCAGCTACCGATTGTGCTTATCCACATGGTGCGTATCATCACAAGACTCTGTCCTCTTTACCCTCGATTGAACCTCATGTCGCAGAACTCTCTCGATGTAGTACCCAACTCCGTCACCCAAGTAGCTTTAGCGATCGAGGAGAAACGTACATCACATCATTCACCCCCGCGTCTCAGCCGGCATGCCTCTGGATCCGTTCAAGGCCGCGCATTCGCAGCACCTCGCACGGAATCGCTCAAACGCATTCGCGACCGGGACGAGACCCTCAAAGAGCTAGGCAGAACCCTTGAGCAAAGCCCCCGCAAGTACAATCTCCGCCGCGCAAACTCGAATTTCGACTACCGTACGCTCCCCACAAATACACATGACAGCAGTGTGAGACACGGCAAGACGGCAGACCTTCAAGATGGTCTGCGCCGCATTCGGTCTAATAATGTGGTCGGTTCCAAATACACTAATACTTTGCAAAGAATGCATTCTGCAAGATCAAGACAAGGTGCCGAGTCGGCGCTTGGCTTTCGGGAAGCCGAGGTACGTGAGGATACTGAACTTGGGGAATCGGACTCGAGTGGTGATAGGCTTCTGGGAGCGAGGTTAGACGGAATCAGCGAGCGCCCATATTGGTTTAGCAAAAGGAAGAGTTTTGAGAAGTGGAAGGACGTGGCCAACCTTGGCGTTGGGTGGCTGAAAAGTGGTTGATATTAGATAGTAAGAGAGAGAGACAGAGGATAGAGGCAGCTAGTGTATACCGTTGTTTTCTTTGTCTTTGCATTACGTGCAATGTTCAATCATGACTCTAATTATCATACAATCACATCTAGTGCGTCCTTGTTTATCTTTTTTTTTCCCAATCCACCACCCCTTTACTCTAACTAAATCTTATCGTACAAGCAACCTACTCCACACTTCTTTTTCTTTTCTTTTTAACTCATTAACACATGGTGATAAGTATATACAACAAGATTCATAGCACAACCAAGCCCTTTCACGCCCGACTCTTACTCAACTCACTCTGCGCCGTCGCCGTCGGACCCCCTTTTACCCTCTCCCCACCCGTAACCTTCTTCTCGCCCACCGTAATATCATGCAGCGCTTGGCTCGTAATCGGCTCATTCGCATGACTCTGTGCGTGCGCGGTCGGACCATCCTTAACCGGTTGGTTCTGACCCGTGAGTTTCTTTTCTGCCTCTGTGATTTTGTGCAGTGTGGCTGAGTCTAGGGTGCCGGAGTGCTGCGACGACGACGACGATGACGACGACGATGATGATGATGTTGTCGTTGTTGCATTTGCAGAAGAGTGGTTAGGACTGTTGTTGTTGGTATTGTCGGATGTCAAGGCCGATTGAGCGATGGATGTGGGACCGCCTTTTACGGGGTCTTCACGCCCTGTTATGAGCTTCTCGCCTGTGGTGATGTCGTGGATTATGGCTGCGGTGAGGGTCTGGCCGACGTGGGCTTGGGCTTTTGCGGTTGGGCCGTTGGCGACGGGCTTGTCGCTGCCTGTGATTTTCTTCTCGGCGGCGGTGATTTGCGAGATGAAGTTTGAGTCGATTTGGAGGGCTTGATGGGAGGTTAGGGAGAAGGGGCGGGTGGTGTGGTTGCTTAGGTCGTTGGCGGAGATTATGCTTTGGCGGAGTGAACATGGTGGTGTAGAGGTGGGCCGCGCGGTTGGGCGGGCGAGGAGGAAGTTGCGGTTTAGACGGAGGAATTTGGATGCCATTTTTGGTGGTGGGAGATTTGATGTGGTAGTTTTTTGGGTTTGATTTCGATTACTTTTTTCTTATACAAATGCGAAGAGAAAGAATCACAAGACCCGAGCTTGTCTTTTATGTACCGTGATGGAACTCTGATGTAATGTCCATATTCCACAAACAATGCGCTTAGACCTTAGAACAGCATACCCGTGTTTTGCGGGAGAGGTGACGTTACTATGGGTCCCAGCGATGGGATTCTGTGCTGTTTGCTGTTCATGGCCGTGCTTTTTCCCTAGGCCACTGCAAATTCCTGCATCAATGGCGTTTACATTGCGATGATGATCCTGAGATGCAGGGAGCCGCATCACCGATGGCGTTGGCGACAGCGCGATGCGTGTCGATGGTGTGGTGGAGCTATGATGTCAGCATTTTCTGGGGAAGAAGATGATGCATCTTCCCTGCATGACTTTTCACACATCTGCATCGCACATCTTATGGCATTTAGATGCAGGCTACCGTAGGCTACTTAAGCGCGCGTGTGATGACGCTGTATCGGCCTTGGCGTATAACGGTAGCTACTACGGTAACGGGAACCCTCTCTAATGGCGTTTAAAGAGACCAGTTGCGAGACTATCTCAGAGCTAACATTGCATGCACGGATTGGAAATTTCGCGGCTATCCTTCGTATATGCCACAAAATAGATCCCAAAAGGCAACTATACTGTAAAATACTCGCACGAGGGAGCAGACTAGCTACATGTTGTGGTAGTCCTCTTCTCTTCTTAATAGTTGTCAGAAAACTTGCAACTATTGTATGTCCATCCCAAGTAAGGAGTACAGCTATTTAAGGATTCGTCTCAGTTTAAGTCTTGTTACTACATACTATGGTTCTTGTGTTTAAATTCCTAACTACTAGCCCACCGTCCAAATATCCTCTACAGGGTAAACCAAATAAGATGCTTGATTCGGCGAGATGTTACAGGTGGTCACTAGGATATCCCTACCATGATACATCTTTGGTGATATATCTCTAGTAATATTACACTTTAGACACACATCACATGATTGGCACTTTGCATATCAAACAATTCTTCAACAACCTGGTCATAATGGACGAACATATTAATAAGATTGAACAAATTAACCTATCCAGAATCATTACGCTAGAACGCTTGCACAAATTAAAAAACAGTTTGGAAATAAGGATCACGCCAGCTCCCCAGCGCTTTACGGCGAGGACCGTCGAGGCCTGAACCTGGTATCGAAACTTTTCTGGGAGACAAACCACGCATTGTGAGTTTTCCACTCGGAATTTGGGCGTTCAAGCTCAATCTATACAACAACTCATGTTAGCATAGTCCCAACTGCGAAAAAAAAAGACACGAAAAGAAGAAACTGACCTCAAATCTCCTCAAGAAACTTGGGACAAGCTTGTAAATCTCCAAAAGACTAATGTTCTTGCCAATGCACGTCCTGGCTCCAGCACCAAACTGCAACATGGTTCCCTTCATCTCCTTGAGCTTCTCGGGAGTGGCCTCGAGCCAGCGCTCTGGTCGAAAAGCTTCCACGTCAAAACCAAAGACTTCAGGTCGGCGGTGCACGACCCAGGCGTTGCAACCGACGATTGTGCCGCCGGGGATGAATTCGCCGTTGATCTGCACGCCTTGTGGCGGAACGATGCGCTCGAGGAGGAGACCGGGGCCAGGGTGGAGACGGAACGATTCTTGGATGACGGCGTCGAGATAAGGGAGTTTCTGGGTTTCAGACCAGGAAACAGTCTTGTCAGGGCGCGATTCGATGGTACCGTTGGCGACGGCGGTGTCCAGCTCTCGCATCAGCTTCGCGTAGGCATGGGGGTTCTTGATGAGGAAGTAGAAGACGGAAGAGAGGGAAAGGGCGGTAGTTTCTGAGCCAGCAAAGATCATGGATGTACAGGTGGAGAGGATACGGTTGTCGTCCATGAGCTCGTGGTCATGGCTGGCCTGTGCGAATTTGGAGAGGAGATCGATACCACGGGGATTTGCTCTCTCATCGTCTGAGAGACCGTAGCGCTTGATCTTCTCTACCTGGTTGGCACGCTCACTAGAGCGCTTCAAGGCAAAAAGCGTTACTGGATGGACGCGCTTGTCAAGGCCAATGCGCTGAGCAAAGAGCAGGATTGGGTTTCTCCAGAGAAAACGGTCGAGGATGGGCATTTGACCAATCTAAGGATTGTAAATACAGGGACACATATAGAGGGCTCTATACGAGTAACTTACCGGTGCGACGTAGTCCAAGAATTGACCCAAGAAGCCAATAATGCCGTCCACATCTTTATTGCCCTCAACGAATCCAAGACGCTTGCTCCATGTCAACTCGCCAATGACGTCAAATGCAAAGTACTGCAACCATTGACTGAAGTTGCAGCTGGCACCAGGATTGGCGAACAACTGCTCTGTCCTGTCGAGGAAGTATGTAAGCGTCGAGCTTACGAGAGGCTCATAGTTGACAAGCGAACTCATGGCGAAAGCGTTGTTTACGCATCGGCGGTATTTTGCGTGGAAATCTTCGTCGGTAGTAGAGAAGAGAGATAGTAGAGTGTTGCCTTTGACCACTGCGCCTTGAACGGGATAGAAATCAGACTGAGAGAAATTAGGTTCCGTCACACAAACTCTTTTTTTTTATATTCGTACCTTGGTGAAGCCCTTATTCAGCCCATAGATGGTCTTGATCGCTTTCGGGTCCGCAAAAGACAATACATTTGGTCCTATCCGTACAATATCTCCATGTTTGCGATGCAGCGCAATAATGTTCCAGTGGTGGTTCCGCGTGGATACGTCCAACACCCTCCACCAGTTGGTATATCCAGCAAGCCGAGGTCCAGGGTATTTGTTTAATCCTTTCCAGTACTTGTTGTTGAGTAGAAACGCAAGCGCAGTCGTAGCCAGCACTACCGGCCAATATCGCAAGAGCAGCGGAAGGATCTCGTTGACGATCATCTTGTGTAACCCAGTGTGAGCGGTGATAGGTGCTGTTGATCCAGGGTCCAGGTATTCACAATGTCCGGAACAAGATAGGCAGAACACTTTATATATGATTCTCGGTATACATGCTTGGATATGTAACCGGCAGCTCGCAATCGGACCTGTGCCGTCATTTCCTGATACAAGGCACTCGGGTGCCGCCGGTATGGTTTACGTTACGCGTTCGGGTGCTTGTGCGCAGTGGTTTGCATCGGCAGTTGTCATGTTTGACGTGAGACGGCGGAAGTGGATCGGTGGCTACAATGGAACGGCTGAGAAGGATCGATAGCGCGGGGAGGGAGGATCCCGGGGTTTTCGCGGGGTAGTTGTAAACATTTATCATCAACACCAAAATTCGTCTGCAAAACCGCACATCAAGTTACATTTTTTCTTCTTTACACAAGCATCTAGTCATTTCAGCGCGCTCACTCTTTCCCTGGCGCAACCAGCGGGCAACTCACATACAAAACGCCTCGTATTGTCAGAATCTTAACGTAGTCTCTCACCATTATCGGAATTTGGCTCACAATGGCATAGTCATGCTTCACGCGCTCTGTGCTATTCTAGAACTGCCGACGTTGGTTGTCTCAACAGCTAAACCTTGTGCGAAGGATAGCAGGAGATTGTGGACCTTGGGAACGTCGGCAGTTGTATGGTAATGTCATAATCGCAACTGCCGGTCTCTTCTTTAACCGACCAGGCGGCTCAAGAGCCCCGAAGCTCCGTGTTGCCGCACGTGACTTTGTACATTTGCAGGTTCGAAAATTGGCGCATGTCATGTTGTATGTACAAAACGCCACTTGGAAGATAAGAAAAAAATCTCTGAACTACGTAGACGATAAGGAGTAGGATTTGCAGCTGATAGGTCTGGTATCACGTGCGTGCCCAAATCAAGTTTGAGGTGGTCATGATATGACGAGGCTGACAACTCAGCACTTGCCAGTTGTCTCTTATCAACTCGGCAGGATATTCCAGACAACGAACTGCCATATCCACAGCAAACTCATTTGTTTGCCTTCAATGCTGCCAAATATACTGTATTTTGCTTCGATATAGTAGCGCTCGTCAGGTGCCATAATACGGGTGACAACTTACAGGTCAAAGCATTTCTGACAGCTTGTTACTCTTGACATTGCATGGTGAAATGCCTTGCGACAGTCACACTTGATATATATCACTGCACATGAGGACGGAATCTCTTTTTATCTAGGGACATACGAGACTTGAACAAAAACATAGTAGTCAGCAAGCAGTGATTTTGCAGTAATCTAACGAGCCATCAATAGACATGGTGAGAAGATTTGAGCACTTCTATATTACATACTTGCATGTGGTTCGGCCCGAAGTGATCTGAGGATTGACACTAGATCCACGTATAGTGACCCAGTTTTCTCTCGCACTTCAAGTAATATTCATACCACACCTTCCCTGTCGGCCAAGATCGAAAGTGCACCATCGGAAAGAATGCTTCCGTAATCTACACTACTGAGCCACATGGATATACCAAGTTTATAGGAAAGAAGCCTAGGGATTTTCATAGGGCCTGGATTTCGGCGTAGCCGCGCCTCCCAATACACACTGTCTCATCTCCTGGAACTTGAATTTCTGGAGGCCATGCACAGGCTTGTGAAAAAGCAGTATCGATGCACAAAACCCTTGACCCCGCAAACAATTCCGGGCCTAGATGGACCGGGAACGAGTACGTACGATAAAACATTAGTGGGGGATGAGTGGGAAGCATGGGATCGGCGTGAAACAACAGATGCTACTGTAGCATCTTAAGCCCAAAAAAGGAAATCAAAGTGAGGCCGAAGTCTGCATCTCCGTGGGGGCAATATATGGTTTATGACGGGCGTTTTTGTAAGGGGATATGTCAAGAAAGCCGTCACAAGGATCGTCGCTCGTTCGTGGATGCCATGTCGGTGCTGAAATCCCAAGATGGAATATAAACCGCATGGACGATACTATCAGGAGGAGACAGTCACCTCTTGGAAAAACAACTCTGAAGATTCAGCTAGCAGTTCTCACAGCAGTTCAGTCTGCGTGATCAGTGTATACAGAACCACTTGTTTCTGGCGTCCCATGGTACGATACGGCAAAACTTCCCGAATGAGAAATGGCTAACGTTTTGCTTATTGAGTCCAAGAAGGAACTCTTTTAGGGGTACGTCAGCGGCGGCTGGGTATGGTCTAGACGCCATAGTGGAGGTCGAGATGCTCCGACTGTGGAGTAGGAGACTAGTCGAAACAGTGAGGAGTCTGGCGAAGCGCCGACAGAGTTCAACAGTTATGCCGTGCATGCAATGTGCTCAAGAAGGTACGCTAGTGCAGGGAACATGGATAAAATGACGAGCGAAGCCACCGATGAAGAGCAAAGGCGACCCTTTTTCAGTGCCTGAGACTCCACCGATCAGCCTTATATGTATATGAGTAAACATGTGTGTGTGTATAGACAAGTGTGACGGTCGAGGGACAGTTTGAGGGGTCAGGGTGCCGGCAGCCACTAGGGGCCCATCCGATATCCCCGATCGTGGTGTTCTCAAAGGTGATATGCTAAAGTGTGCGGATGAGGAGTTGGTGTGGTAGATCCCAGAGATGCGGTAGTCCAAGCTCTCCGTCAAGGATGCTGGGGGAGCGGCTGGTGTCCAAGTCCCCCCGCCTGCAATCTATCCAGGAAGGGATGGGTAATGGACAGCCACCAACTCGGAGCAGGCCCCTTATAGAGAGTGTAGTGTGGGTGGCCCATGTTCCGTTCTCTTTCAGTGACATGTGTTTTGAGACAAGTATACGCGAGTGCATTAATACCTCGTTGGCAAGGTTGAGCCCAGGGTGTATCGATGTTCCCAAACAAGGCGGAACAAGCCAGGTGTAAGTCGTAGATCTAGCCCGCTTACTGCTGAGGAAAGTAAGACAGTGGCACTATGCTAAACGTGAATGTTGGAGACAGGGGCTTGGGCAACTATTGCGGGTGGCCAGATGCAGCTGGCGTAACGTCAGTACGGTGGTGATAGCAGCCCGTGTCTAGAGGGAGACCGTTGGGTTAGCAGTCACAATGGCGTGCGGTGCACCTGCATTACTGCCCACCACCACCTGAGGATGGACAAGGGGAAAGCTGGGGTGTTGGACTAGAGACACAAGGTTGCAGCGCGGGAGAGGACTTTGGGGGAGAAGTTTGGTAGCGCTCGAGATGGGAGGGCAGCGGCGCGCAAGTGCGGTCAAAACAAGACGGGCTAAATTTTTTTCTTGTTGCAAGTGCAGGTTTGCTTGCCATGAGTGAGTCATCGGGCTCTGTCACGATAGCTGCATGGACGGAGCCATGGATGTGCGAGCGGTGCCCAGCCAGCGTGTAGCGAAACGCGGCCGGGTGGAGGAAATGTTTGCATGAACAGTCATAGGACATGACGATTCTGCATCGTGAGCGTCATGTTGTGCGTAGGTGGGCGCGAGGACAGGCCCTGGGTGAGAGACGAGGGAGGCCGACGAGGGACAAGCAATGGATGGATGAGTCGTAGGGGGCTCGGAAGGAGAAAGCCGGTTGTGGTCGGCTCAGTGGGGCGGCTAGCTTGGCAGAACCCTGTCGAGCTGAAAATGTGTGAGCGTGAGCGTGAGCATGAGCATGAGCATGCGCATCGGGTGTCTACACCTAGTAGATGTAGAGTCAGACGGTCGGAACATTGCCGTTGCGACTGGGGAGCCCTCTACGCCAAGAGGGGCATACTGGATGCGCATACTACGCCTACAGCAAAACACCAATATGTCCATGTGGGGTAGGCCACAAGGGCGGTCGCCTGTGGGTTTTGCCCCCCGGATATTCGTTTGCGTGGGAGGCGCAGTCGACATGTCTGAAACATGGTACATGTACGGTAGGCTGGGTGCTATCGATAAGACCGTCGCCCTGGGACGGAGACGACGACTAGGAGCATACCATAGCACTACTGGTCCATATCGGACATGCCGGGCACTTGCGTAATGCTCTTCACTGTGCTTCACTTGATCGCCCTCCCTCTCCAATCGCGCCGACGAAGACGTTACGGGCGTTCAGTGACGAAACCCCATCTCCTGGGCCCTGCATGCTCCGCTCCGCAAAGAGGCGAACCTTTTCTTTTAGACGGACGGTAGTATGTATGTAGTACATGGGCCGGGCAGTCGGACAGGGCGAATTATAGCCAGCATTGCCAGTTTTTGCAAGCAAAAAAAAAGATACTGTGGAGAAGGGTACCGTCCCGTGTGCGCCGTACTCAACTGTAAATCGTATACTATACGGTACTTCGGACATGTGCGAGAGCGTCGGCGGTGCCGCCAGCACTCGACCGTCACCGCTTTGCACCGCCTTGACTGCCTGCACCGCCGCAACAGCGCATCATGTGCTCCGGCCACATGAGTGAAGTGGCGCACCGCATCACCGCCCGGTCATGGCCGCATTGCCAGCAGCAGCAGCAGCAGCAGAAGCAGCAGCAGCAGAAGCATCGTCAGTGCCAGCGTCATGAGGTGCTTCGGGTCGTGCCATGGCTGCCCACGGCCCAAGATGGCATGCAGCCTCTTCCTGCTTCAGCAGCCGCCGGAGCTACTCGACAATGCTACTCTCTGCTCTGCTAAGCTTCTGGGCCGTGTCTGCAAGAGCCGGCGCACATGATCGCGGGTTTCTCGGTAGACCAACCCTGCCCACCCCCCTGTCCCGCCCGCTGATTGGGCTGAGTGTTTGCAGCCCATTTTTAGGCTCAAGCAACGTCAACCTGTAGACGGCCCAAGACTACCTCGACTACACCCACTTGCAAGTCTCTGCCAGCAACACACCCCTTGACAAGCGCAGAAGCCTTCACCCATCCCTTGCACCCCCCCGGCAGCCCCGAAAAGGGTATCAAAGCCGCTGCGCTCCTCTCTCCATCTGGACGCCCAAGGAAAGCTTCTGGAATCCGTGTCATGTTGCAACACCACATGCTCGACAGTAAGCCCAGTCGTAGGCTTCACTTTTTCCCCTTCGCCAGCTCCGCCAACGGCGTCTAGGAGTAAGTAGTCCACCCCGTCCAAGTGCAAGTGCAAGTGCTGGTGCAAGTGCTGGTGCAGCCGCTGTCCTTCACGGCCGCCTGTTACGGCCGGCCTCCGTAAACTCTTGTGCGTCTCGTCGAGCCATGGCTCTGCCTGCTTGCTGCGTATGTACATGGCTTCAGCTGCCATGGTCCAGAGCCAGTAATGCTCTCGGCCATACTCGTACACTAACTTTGCTACTTCCACTCGAGAGGCTGATCAAGCGCCTCGTTGCTTCTCATCTCCGGCCATGCATGTTCAAATCGTCATTTGCACATTTGTGCCCGCCATGAGCAGCCCGTCGCAATCTTCGCCTACGCCTATCCACGTGTGCACAACGCTTTCGCCGTGCCCGTCGGTCAGCTTAGATCCGACTAAACCTGCAGCCTGCATATTTTTGCCATATGCACGTTTCGACAAGCTAAAATGCGCTGCGCAGGCAAACGGGGCAGTGTGCATGAAATCCTTGCCGAGTGTGTGGCCACGCCGAGCGGCCCATGATCGTCGCTTGTAAGCTCTTAAGAGATGGCACCCACCACCACCACTAGCCTTTCTTCACCCTCCGCCTCCCACCTCGCCTTCCCCCCTCCTCATTCGCCCGCTCTTCCCTGTCTCTCCATCTCAATCAAAGGCGCCTCAGCAACCACCACATTCGCCCAGAGACATCTTTTTTCCCTTTACAATCTCTTTTGTTTCTTTCCTTTAAATCGTTTGAATCCGTCCCATCTAATATCGCAATCCGTCTCGCACCTACCACCCTGAAACACACATACCCCAAGGCCACTATGCCGATCTCGTTACTACCCGCTTCGGCTGCGGCCTTTGCGCCCCGTTCCAACGTCAACGTTGTTTTGGCCTCAAAAGCCGAGCCATGGTTAACACAAACCTTGAAGAGAGTCAACCGGGTCAAGCGGCCGTTGAATAGCGTACAACAACACACGCGCTGCCTGACCGAGACACTATCCGGCCCAAATGCCATCTGGTCGCTTTGCTCCATCATGGTACCAAAGGCTCCCGACTCGGAACTGCGCAAGGACTCGAATCCGCTTGTCGAGGCCCTGTTCAACTACCAAATCATCCACATCGAGGCCTATGTCGTACACGTCGACATGGTTTCACAACATGAGGTTGCATTCAAGCTTACACAGGAGACCATCGATGCGCTTATTGAGTACCACAAGGACATCTACTCGGTTGATGTCTCCGCCAGCACCTGGGAGTGGGCTGAGAAGGAGCAGCAGTTGAAGAAGCTTCAGGATGGATTTGTCCAGGCCGTAAACCGCTACGTATTCCGCACTGGTGTCAAGGCTCTGGAAGGTTTGGAGGAAGAAGGCGCGGGAGAACTACTCGAAGGACGAGGTGAGGACGTCAAGAGCGCCATCATGGGATTGTTCCTCCCCCTTCTTCCCCCTCCTCCCAGGATTGTTGATGTCGTCCGACCAGCACCCCTCCTCCCAAGCTCGACTGCCTCAGCCAACTGGTGGGTGCCAACGCAACAGATGCACCCGTCGCACTCTGCCCCAGTCGATGCCTGGAGGGTGGTTCCTTCGACCCCCAGCCCTACCATTGCTACCTGCGGTGAAACTGGACCTTCATTCTGGAGCACCATGGGAACCATGGGCTTCGAAGCCATTCAGCTTCCGTCGCCAACTCCTTCCTTCAGCCAGCCATACAACTCGACGAGCCCCTACGCACAAAGTACCAGCCCATATGCGCCAAGCACCAGCCCGTACACATCGAGTTCGTATTACAGCCCGCCCCCGGCATCGGCACCAATCCCAGCCCTTCCTCTGCCGAGTGTCTTGGCCCAGCAATGCGGGTCAAGCGCCGTCCACGGAGGATTTGGTGGTTTTGGATGGGATACTGGATTTGCACCACAGTACGCAGCCTTCACATAAGTTGGAAGGCGCTTATGCTGTGGTACATGTATCTGATCTCTGTCGATGGCGGGAACCGCGGACCTGGCCAGTCCCCCAGATTTTCCCCTCATACGCTGGTTGCCAGCGCACCAACCTTGCGACACCCGACACGAGACGAAAGCGATATTCACGACATGATGCTGAACAAGCAGACATCATTACCAAACCAGCATGGGACGGCGTTTTTCATCGATTTTTAGCGAGCGTCATTTTCTCCTCTCTTCTCGTACATGTTCTCTTTTGATACCTGATTTTCTTGATTTGTCGAGTGCTTTTCTCCTTTTTTTAGCGAGCGATTTCTCTTTTGTCTTCTTATTGCACAACACGGCCGGACCAGGTCTTTTCTTTACTGAATACAGCATCTCTGGGAGGTATGCATGTCGGGCATTTTAACGGAAGACGGTAAACACAGCCTCACGGCTCACGAGGTCAGGCACACTCGCATTGTTTTTTTGTTTTCTTGTTTTTAATGTCGTTTTCCTCCTGGACGGGCGCGCCATCTCTTCGTTGAGCCAGTGGCATGCCATGACTCTTACGAATTTGACGCGATCAACGTTCACGAACCTGCTTACTTGGACTGGCATTGAGTGCCAGCTGGACATGCCGAGGGGCGACGACAAAAGTTATACATGCATCTGCGATGCCGCTGTAATAGCTCGTCTCTGTTTGCTGAAAGGGGGACTGGGTCGGAAAGGGGGAAGCAGCTGAGCAGGGGTCGAGACAGGAGTACGTCTGTGGCGTCACTGACTCTAGGGAAGTGGTCCTCTGCTTGCGGAGCAAACGCTTTCTGATGTACCCTTTGCACTTTTGCTGATCTCTACCGACACGGGAAACTGGATGTACAGAGACTTGTGGGGTTCATCTCCTACACTCCAAGGCCAGTCTTTGGGGAAAGCACGCTGCCTGGTTGATCTGGGCGCGTGTGAAACAGATGCTGGACAGAAGCAAGCTTCTCACTTAGCCTTCTCTACCTAATTACAAAAAAAAACGAGCCTTGAAATCCAATACAAAAAAAGATTCTTCAGATACAAAGTTTTTGCCCATGACGTGTGCTTAGAGCAGCAAGTGAAGTTGAAAGAGAGTCAAGAGGCGAGGATTGTCGATCATGTTGTGACCAGGGCTTCGGGTCAACGGCCCCAGGACGACGGCTGTGCCGCAATGAAGGATTGGGCCGATGAGTGGTGCCAGACTGTAGGTTATCGGGCGGGAGTGGTGCCACAGTCGCGACGAGGCCGAGAGCAAGGCGAGGATTGCTTTTGCGACCCGTCGCAGCCAGCACGCCTCTAGCCTGTTGTCTGACGGCCGTGGTCTCGTCTTGGGACGCACGAGTTCCGCCGGGGCCACGCCTCTCTTGATGTCGAAACGTCGTGTCTGCATTCCACAGCCCCGTCGCGCAATGCCCGCCGTGCCCGCTTCGTCATAATGCCGCCCGCCAATTCGCCTGTAAGCATGCCCGTGTGTCCGCGACACGGCCGATGTGACCGACACTGCACATCACGACACGAGCGTGGATGACGGACTGACTGACGGAACGCCCACTATATAGGACCCCGAACCCACTTTCATCTCGGCCCTGCGCGACCTCGAGAGCCCCGTCAACGACGACGTCCTTAATCTTGCCGCAACACTGGGCACCCAGCCTGGCGACGACGCTGACATCGACGGTGACGACACCGGCGACAACCATCACGACAACGCCAATCCCATCCACGACGCCGACGCCCTGGAACGCGCCCACCTGCACTATCTGCGCGTCGCCCACGAGCACGACCAGGTACGCCTCGAACGGTCCCGCGAGCGCCTGCGCCTGCTGGAGCGGCAACGAGACGAGCTGGAGCAGCGGGACAGGCTGCGGCGAGTGATGAGTCGCCTCAGCCGGTTGAGCGACAACAACTATGGCGACCGCGTCCCCAGCCAGAACAGCCTGTACGACTGGTCGCCTGCAAATGAGGCCACCGCCACCGAGAGCTCCCTTCGCTCCACGGCCATTCTGCAGTCGGCCGGCGTGCGCAGACACCCACGCTTCTCTGCCCGCACCAGGGAAGCCGCTTCCACAGAGGCCCCATCACGCCATACCTCGCACCGCACTCTCAGAGAGATGCTTGCCGCTAGAGCCAGCCTGCACAGCGACTCGGTCGAGCGACACCGCGAAGCCACCGCTCGCCACATGTCCATGCAGCGACTCTCAGATGGCCGCTCATCGCCCATGCTCGAGCAGACGGTCAAGTACCTATCGCGGATACGCCACTCGAGCAACCCCGACGAGAGTCTGGAATATGCCCGAGATGCCGGCTTCCTGACAAAGGATTACTTTTGCCTGCAGCACGCCGACTTTGTTGCCGACACCTTTACAATCCCCCGTCCGACCGAGACGTCCTGGTTGGTCCCCGGTGCCGTCCTGTCGGGTTGCCAACATGCAACCACCATGCCCCCCAGCGTCTCTGTCACATCGCGGCACTCTGGCCTGCCTCCACCTATCCGCCCGTGGATATGGACTCCCTCCGAAGCGTCTACGAACCGCAGCTCACACTCATCCGAAACACAGTCCCAGCAAGACCAATGGCCTGTCAAGGTCACAATACACGACGTCGATTGGGAAGCCATGTCCCTCTCCGCAACCATGGAGGCGTATAATGTGCCCTCGCACCCACATTCGCACTCCATTCTCCCCACCAACAGCAGTGCGCCACCCGTCACGCGCACATCCTCCATCACCACATATCTTGAAGGCGAAATACTTGATTTCAACAACCACACTCTTCTTACCGAATCCTTCAAATCCAGCGCTGCAAATGACGCAACCTACTGGCGCAAGCTGCCGCCTTTCCAAAAGATGAGCGACGAAGACGTCATCAGAGCATTGACGAGCAAGAAATGGCTTGCCGAAGTCCTGAGCCAGGAATGGATACTGATGCGTTGGAAGGAACGGTGTTTTGTCAAAAGTCTGAACCGCAGCACACCAAATCCCGTAGTACCGCCCCCTTCTACAACCACACCTTCCTTGTCAGATGGCTCAGCATCAAACTCCTGGTCTACCACCGCCCACATCTCTCAAGTCCAGCCTTCGCCCTACCGCATTGTGCGCAATGCACAAACCGGTCGTCCCGAGGTTGAAATTACCCCCCAGCCTCTCTTTAACTCTTCGCCCACCAACGATACCGAACACGCTACCTTTGACGATTCGGGTTGCGGTCTTACCATAAGTGGATTCTACTATGTTGCTCTGGATCGGACGAATGGGAAACTGGAAGGATTATATTATGATCCACAGAGTAGCCCGTATCAGTGTTTGAAATTGGATAGCGTGAAGGGTGGGCTGAGGAGTGCGTGGGGGTTCAGATAGTGAGGGGGAAATGTTTGGGTATGGAGTGCTTGACAAGATAGAAGGAGTTTTTTTTTGGCGCAAGCGAGGGTGTGCTTCAAAATGGTATTATCCATATACTTTGCATTGCCTTGGGCGTTTTGGAGTCTTTTGGAAATCTCAGGATTGGGAGGGAGATTATGCTGTCATGGCATCATGGCCCCTCGAGGCTTATCATTTCTTTGTTCGTTTCCTGGGTTGAATCCGAAGGAAAAGGGAAACATGGCAAATACCACCTGCAATTTACATATATCTTACGACGTACATCAAACTACTAGTTCACTATTATGTCAAAGCGGACCTGCATATAACGAGTCCTTGGATAGCCTCGGGTATCCTTCATTACCCAACACGGGCCTTGAATGCTGCCAGTCACACATACACACACACGCTGTACACGCGATATGACATATGTTCGCATGTCGCCATAGCCAATAAGAGAAGTATTGGGGTTAGTCCGGTGCCCCGCTTTTCCCGCAGGTAGCAGAAAGAGTCACTGTACGCCTTATGTGTACAAAAAGAGATTGACGAACCACGAACTTTGAATATCAAACACATAAAAGAGGGCCTTCTCTACATCATAGAAGTCTCCCTAGGCATTTTTACGGCAACTGTATCACGCGATTAAAGAGTAGGAGAAGAAAACCATAACACTAAGAATACCAACCAAATCGCCAAAAAACCCAACCATGTCTTCTCCCTCCTACCCCAAAACAGCCGTAAACAAACTTGGCCGTCTCCCAAACAGAGGTTAGTCATCTCCCCTTCTTCTTCCCCATCTTCCCCTCATTTCAAAGAGGGATCCCCGGTGTTCACAACAAAAAAATGACCAGGCACCTACGACTACCAAACCATCCACACCCTCATAAACCGCACGCCCATCCTCCACGTCTCCTTCACCGACCCGTCCCACCCCTTCCCCGTCGTCCTCCCCATGCTCGGATGCACAGGAAACTACTCAACCCCCAACGACTCCTCCGCGGCTCAAGCCATCTACCTCCACGGCTACATTTCCGGTCGCCTCTTCAAAAAATCTGCGGAATCCTCGCCTTCCTCCTCAGAAGAAAACGAGGAACAAGGCCTCCCCATCACCATCGCAGCATCGAATCTCGACGGCCTCGTCCTCAGCCTCACCCCGTTCCACAACTCGTGCAACTATCGATCGGCGGTTGTGTACGGGTATGCGAGTCTTGTGGACGATGAAGACGAGGCCATGTGGGCGATGCGCGAGATCACCGAGAATATGTTGCCTGGGAGGTGGGAGGGGAGTCGGGTGCCGCCGACGAAAGCCGAGGTGAAGAGTACGGGGGTGATTAGGGTGAGGGTTGTTTCTGTAAGTGTTTCTTCATCTATTTTTCCTCGTTTGTTTTTTTATGGGTTGGAAGGTGGAGATTGAGGGGGGGAGGGAAGAGACATTGCTAATGCGGATAGGCTTCGGCGAAGATTAGGACAGGCGGACCGAGTGAGGATCGTGCGGATTTGAAGAATGCCGAGTTGGTCAAGAAGACGTGGACGGGGGTTGTGCCGTACTGGGGGTCGTGGGGGGAGCCGGTGCCGGGGAAGGAGAATGGATGTGAGGAGGTTGAGGAGTATATTGAGAGGTGGAGGATTGGGGAGAATAGTAGGGGGAGGCAGGAGGCGTTTGATGCGACGGCGGAGAAGTAGGTGGGAATGGGATGGATACATGGCAGGGGTTTTTTTGGGTTTGGGGTAAGTTGTTTGCGTTCAAGTTCAGTATTCTCTTCTTCTCATGTATGCACCCTGGAAAACACAGAAAGCGGTATATGACCAAATGAAATGACAGAATTTTTTTACAACAAAATCACTCAGCCCTCCTCTTCTGCATACCCACCTTTCTCTTGCCCAGCACATCCCTCCCTTCTTCAATACTCAACATGGCCTCCCTCTTCTTCTCCGTCACCGGCTTCAATGCATCCCTAACAACTCTGCCCTCAATACTGACGCCCTCCTCTTCAAACTCTTCCATCTTCTTGCCCACCCGCGCTTCAATCGCCAATACGAGCTCCACGTCCCTTTGTCCAATCAGCGTAATGGCCGTACCTACACGACCCGCACGCGCCGTACGACCAACACGATGGATGTAGTCGTCCGGATCACGTGGCACGTCGAAATTGATGACAAGTGCTACCTCTGGAATATCGAGACCACGGGCTGCGACGTCGGTGGCTACCAGGATACGAGCTGCTTGGGCACGGAATCGCGCTAGATTGTTCACACGATCGGATTGCTTGAGACCCGAGTGCAGGGCCGTGACGCGGTGGTCAAGCAGGCGCAGCATGTACTCGAGCAAAGTAGCAGTCTTGGTCCGATTGCAGAAGATGATGACGCTTTTTGTGCTGTTGACTGGCGTATTGAGAAGCACATGAAGGTAGCATTCCTTGTGCGTGACGGGCGTTTGAAGGTACCGTTGCTGGAGACGCGGGGGAATCGCTAGATCCTCTGTATCTACTTCTGAGACGAAGATTGGCAATCGGCCCGGAGCGCGCGGTTGGTCTTTGAGAGCCAAGACTTCTGGTGTTACGGTTGCAGTAAACAAGAGCGTTTGTCGGGTTTCCTTTGGTGGAAGCACGGATAAGCATGTTTCGAGATCGGGTAGCATGGAGCCTTTTCCTGGGGCGAGCAGACGATCGGCTTCATCAAAGACAACGAATCGCACACGCCTCAGCCCACAGATGGTGTCTTCACCAGAGGTTCGGATATGCTCTGCGAGTCGACCTGGTGTTGCAATCACGACGTGGGGGCGCGAAGCAAGTTCAATAGCTTGAGCGCGCTGGTCTGAGCCTCCTGTAATCAAGATTGGTTTCATGGACTGAGGGGCCGAAATGGCCTTGACTTGCTCGTAGATCTGGATCGCAAGTTCGCGCGTGGGTCTACATAGCCGTTAGTATAATGTTGTAGCTGATTTGTTTGATGCCACTTTTGGCGTATCACAACATGACAAGGCGAAACTCACGTGATGATGACTGCAAAGATTCCGCTCGGATCCTCTGCCCATTTTTGCAGAATGGGCACTGAAAACGCGATGGTTTTACCAGTACCGGTTCTTGAGCCTCCTATACAGTCTTTTCCTTTCAAGATCTCGGGGATACAAGATGCTTGAATCCCCGTTGGTCGCTTAATCGCCATGCTAGCGAGCGAGGCAACGAGCCATGGCGCTACGTTGAGTGAAGCAAAACTGAGCTTTTGGTTGACCGCAGGAACATTGGAAGCTTGGGAAGGCGTGTTGTTACTTTGCGCGCCATTCGTCCTCGCTTTGACGCGCGAAATGGTTGTTGGTGCGACTTGGAGTGGCTTCGGGGCAGGTTGAGCTTCAGTCTCTGAAGCAGAACTTTCAGTGCAATCAGCAGGTGAAAGTCTCCTCCTTTTTCTCGCCCCAGACTGGGCCTCCAGTATCTCTTGATCGGACGCACCGGAATCGCTGTAGTCGCTAGTCGTCATATTGTGGTTGTCGGTTGTTTTCAGAAGGCCAATCTTCGACTTGACTTCTGAGATTTTGTGCAGGGATATCTCACGCTAATCTTATCGATAACGCCACGTGAAGCTGAAATGGGACCAACCATTGCGAATCGTACTATCACATCGCTGCACGATTGAAGATGTGCTTTTTGACCGGGGGTCGCGAATTCCGCGAATAAACTTTGAACAAGAATCTAATTGAAAGAATATATGTATGCGCACAAAAATGCATTCGCATCACATCCAGCTCGGGATCGCGACAGCTTCGGTCCATCTGCAATCCTTAGGCGAATCACTTGCCGTCTCTCCTGTACCTGCAGCAACTCTCTCCACATAGGCAGGATTTGTCCAATCCTGCCCAGTACTTGTCGCCGTAGTCTAATGTGACTTCTGTACCAGCTTCAATTCCCTTACTGACAAGCACCACCCTTTGGGTATCCAGCCAGGTAAATGTCGAGCATTGCGCATTAGGCTTGCAGCTATGGTTGATGAAGCGTGTATAGTTTCCCACTCTTCCTTGCCAGATTTGGTAACTGGTTGATTGTGTTGAGCTGTCCATTACGTCAAGATGCCTCATGCCTTTTGTGATTAGGCCAACGAGTTCGCCGATGCCAGTACCGCGATCGAAAGATGTTAAAGCGACTAACCCGTTGTTCTTGCCATCCTGAGTGCGGTACACCTGGACGGGCGGCGGCTTACGTTTCACACAGCCAAACAGCAATGGGAAGCAGAAACAAGAGTTTTCCTTTGGATCGTCCGATTGGTGCTCGTTGCACAGTGCGCAGACGTACGCACCGCCTGGTCTTGCGACGACGTTCGTTTGTGGCGTCCACCTTGGATCTTCACATCCCCAGACCGATTCATCGATTACGGATTCGTCAATCTGTTCGAATGAAAAGTATGGGTCTTGTGTCAAATACGTCTGACGTAAAGGTATCGGATCAGACCCGTCTTCGAACACGACCCATTCATGCGGATGTCCGGGGTATTGAAGGGTTGCTGACTCGCCCACAATTGCTAACAATTGCCGCCAATGGGGATGGAGAGTATCAGCTGCTACTTCCAGTCGCTTTCGCAAGTTTCTAAGACGTCGCATAGCGTCATTGTCGAATCCGACGCGGTACTTGCAGAAACGGTAGATGCCCATACCGGCAAACACAAGTGCTGCCCAGCCTGCGGCGTCTTTCACTTCTTTGTAACCTCTCCAGATTGCCATTTTGTTTCGCAATTCCTTTCTACAGCAGCATTGTCAGCAATCATCGTCATCAAAGCCGTTAGCCTCACCAACATCTTGCACTTACTCAGACCAGGCAAAATCTTGACATGCCTCCATGAAAACGGCCTTTCTATGTTTCGTCGTCGACAGCTCTGGTCTCGTCTGACTACGGTATTGCACCTGCTCTTCGAAAAGTTCAGTCCATCGGGCTTGTACAATCATCTCAATCGACCGGCATACGCGGCTTGCTTGTGTAACCTTGCGACAAAATGTGTTCATTTGACTGAAAGAATTACACACTGTGCTCGCCGCGCTATTGAGCACCGTCATCGTGGGAGGTGTGGTGTCTGATTGCGCATGTCGAACAATGTCCATTGATGACCCATTAGGTGCAACTTGAAACTGTTCAAATATCGCTTTCGGATCTAGATTGATAGAGCCATGAACCTGCTCCCAGATACCGATGATGAGCTTGTCTAGAGTAGAAGGCTGAAAGACGAATTTATCCGAGGCGACCTAGAGCTGTCAGTATAGTTTGATCTGCAGATGGCTTTGCTGGCAACATTGAATAGTCACCTGACAAGTTTGAATCAGGCGATCAACAACCGGCCTTCTATTTGAGAAGGCCCCGCAAATATTAAGCTTTGGTAACATGCACGTACTTTTTTTCTTTTCGGAAAACTTCGGCTATCAATCTGCATTTGCCGCTGATGTTCGCTAAGATCTTCCTGAAATGAAGACTGCTTTTGAGATACTCTCAGCCCGCCGGTACCTTTCCTGCGGTTTTCCTGCTGCTCCTCCCGCGATGGGTAAGGGCTTTCCTGAAAACGAGGTTCATCGGTTGGTGAGGTTTCATCACACTCTCGATCATCTACTGCTGGACTTTGTGTAGGCGCAGGGGTTCTCATGCCCGTCAAATCTACTGTTTGCTGCATGTGTGTCAGCATGCGCCACTTCACGTGGGAGTTGCGATAGTAGTAAATGACTCAACATACCGATGCTATCCTCTCGGATCGCGCTCTTGCTCCATTATCGTTGCCAGCTTCCTCGAGGAAAGCCTCAACGCGAAGGATAGGGTGATCAAGACTATCCAGCTGTGGCCACGCAACATTGATGTTGGACTTGGCAAGGTGCTCTTGGATCGCTCGGCTGATACATTCTGAGAGGCCTTCAACATCTGGTATCGCAGCCATCTCGTGATTCTTGTAGCTATACCTCGCTAATACGAAACAAGGCTGTCGGAGTATCACCCGCCACTAAAGCCGCTTGGTTAGATGAACAGCACGTAAAAGGTAAGCTGGTATCCACCGCGCCTGAATGTTAGATTCCCGTCGTATAGGTACCTCCGAGGAACGACGGGAGACCCCGATGGAATGGCTACGGTGGCGAGACGCGCGGAAAATGCCCGATAGGCGAGAGAGACGACTGTGGCTCAGGTAAGGTTTCGTGCTGCTCAGCAACGCCTTGGTCAATTAATCCCTACACGCTCAATGACGTTGTGACATGGGGGCAGCGGGCTGGGCAAAACCGATGGGGTTGTAGATGGAAATTCTGCTCAAGCAGCAGAAGCTGGGGGGGAGCGAAAACGCTCTGGAGGCTATGTGCATCAAGCTTGGCCTCGGTCGTGCTCTCGGTCCACTCTGCGTCATCCGAACAGTTGTAGGGGTCCTCTTGCGCCAGCCTTTTTGCGCCCAAAACGTGTCAGATACCATGTAAGAGGACGTCAGAAGCTTAATTTTACTCAAAAAAAGACTATCGAAAATACATTCTGCCCGGTTGAACAGTCATATTTGCTGCTCAATGCTGCCCGGGCAGTCGAGCTGCTCTCAGGCCCCCTGTTTTAGCCAGCATAAAAGTGGGGACTAACCGTCGAACTACTGTGACGCGATCGTCTGCTTACGGCAAACGTCATCAAACCACCATAATTTTTTGGTACTGGGAAATGTTTAATCATTGAAAATTTGACATAGGAAACAATGAAGCAACGGCGGGGAATTGGTCCTTGTAATTTGCTGGCATGTTCTTTTCCTCCCACTCAACAAGCGTAACATAGCTTTAACGGACCGATCACAAAAGTTTGCCGAACGGCTCTAGAATGTAAAACTAAGTTACCCACGTTTACCAAGCCGTGGCGCTGCACTGATGATCGTAGTGGACCGGGTACGGTAATCGGACTGATATGGTGTATATATGCTTGGAAGCTTAAGGTCCGGGATGGACCATCTATCTCATTCTAAATCACCAGCAATAACGTGACAAGCCTCTGCGCATTTATCAGTGGCCTTGCAATTCAATTTCCTTCTGCCAAGTACCCGTATCTCTACTTGATCTTTGTACGGTTGCATCGTTTATTTTAGTGACGATGGAGTCGCTAGGCTCGACGGATCCCAACAGTAAATTGGAAAAGATTGCGACTCGAGAATCCTACACTTTCCAAGGACAAAAAGGATGGCGGAGATGGCGTATACTTCAGCCTGGTCGAGGCATGTATCACGATGTTAAACGGAGATTGCCATACTACTGGAGCGACATCACGGATGCCTTTACTTATCGGGCTTTTGCAAGTACGGTCCGCATGTACTTTGTCAAGTAAGTAACTTCACTGAGGAGGGCATATATGTGCTTACAATTGTAGTGTGTTACCCGCCATTGCTTTCACACTCGACATGTATCGCCGCACTGGCGGATTCTTCGGCGTCAACGAAGCCCTGTTTTCATCAGCGTTGGCGGCAATGGTGTTCAGTCTACTTTCATGTCAACCGTTGACAATCGTTGGCGTGACTGGTCTGATTGCGCTATTCAACTATACCATCTACGATATCATCACACTCTACGAACCCAGTATATATCCGGCATTCACAGCCTGGGTCGGCATCTGGGCTGCCATTTTCCACTGGATTGTGTCGTTCGGAAACTTTTGCGATTATATGGCTTATGTTACCGACTTTTCGAGCGAAACATTCGGCTTGTATGTTGGTATTATCTACTGCGGTATGTAGATCTCGAGCTCTTACTATAAGCTTATGGTTAATTTCTCCATAGTCAAAGGTGTTGAGGAGCTTGTCTATCTCTTCGAAGCCTCGGAATTTGAGGGTGGCTACCTCTCTATCGTTATAGCAATCCTCTACTTTGGTTCGGTCTACGGTCTCGAAAAGCTTGGAGGTAGTACGATTTTCAACCCTTTCATACGCGGTATTCTAGCCGATTACTCTTTCGTCTTTCCCACGCTGTTCTGGGTCGGCTTTTCGCATATCCCTGGACGACTGAAAGACACTGATATGTACCGTGTTCCGATTGTAGAGGCTTTCCAGCCGACTCAGAATCGTGATTGGGTAATTGACTTTTGGAACCTTGATGTCAAGTGGGTGTTTGTAGCTTTGCCATTTGGGTTCTTGATGATGTTGCTCTTCTACTATGATCACGTAAGTTTCAAATCCTTTGTTCTATAATCATTCAGGCTAAATCCTCTTTACAGAACGTTTCCTCCCTTACCGCACAAGCCCGCCAATATCCCCTTAAGAAACCCGCTGGCTTCCATTGGGATTTCTTCCTGCTTGGATGTACCTGCTTCGTCAGCGGTATCATCGGCCTTCCTCTTCCCAACGGTCTGGTGCCTCAAGCACCAGTGCATACTGACTCCTTAACCATATACGAGACAAGGCTCAACATTACTGAGACTAAGGATGGCCGCGAGATTCGTAGGCCAGAGGTTGTAGCTACTGCTGTGGTTGAGCAACGGATTAGCCATTTCCTTATGGGCATGGCCATTTGGGGTACCATGACAGGTCCCCTACTCATTGTTCTACATACCATGCCTGCGGCAGTCTTTGCGGGTGTGTTCTTTGTCGTTGGTGTATGTACCCACCACCACATCTCCTCTTCCTATTCTACTCCGTGACTAACCACCATCCAGTGGGGCTCCATAGAATCCAATGGGATCTTGGCCAAGATAAGGTACCTAATGTCTGAAAGACGCTTTCTTGACCCGCAAAACCCTCTCAACACTATCCCTCGTAAAAAAATCAGCCTCTTCATCTGTATCCAAATCTTGGGTGTAGCTTGCACAGTTGCTATTTCCCAAACCATTGCCGCCATCGGCTTCCCAGTACTCATCATCGCCCTAATTCCTTTGCGCACTTTCTACATGCCAAAGTGGTTTTCCGAGCATGAGTTAGGAGTGTTAGATGCACTGACCGCCGATAACCCAGCTGTACTGGTCAGCTTTGGTGGAACACCAGGCGGCATGACGAGCAGTGGTGCCGGTGGTCAAACAGGAGATGAAGAACATGGCGACGTGGAGAAGGCAGACAGCTCTGCATTACAGAGTAGGCAACCAAGCGCTTCTAGGCAGCGTGAAGGTAGCATTCATAGATAGAAAGTGGTACATAGAGAATCCTTAGACAAAACCGGCGACTTTACGGCAATCCAAAGGAATAAGAATTGAGTTTGGAGATAGAAGTAGAAGTAGGGTTTGGAAAGCCCCAGACCTCGACGGGGAAAAAGTATTCCTTCGAGCAAATAGACCTAGTAATATCAATTACCATGGAACTCATACACAATCAGCGGTCTGGCTCACATCATCGTGTCTCCTGAATTCTTAACCCTGCAATCCCTAAAATTCAATCCATTCTTCTAACTCCTTGAAGTGATAGTTTATCTTAGATTAAACTACGTGGCACGGATCAGGCCAGCAACACTTGACTATTCATACCACTTTCCTCCCGAGATTTCGTCTTGATCAAGCCAAGGATCTCGTTTGAGTAACTTACCAACAGAATTCCACCAGAGGTGCAATTATGAAATTTCATGTGGCTTGAAATATCAACCCTTTTCGTCAGAATGATATAGAGCGAGTTGATCACAGTATGTTGTTACCTGATAATGGAAGAGAAGCTTCCATGTACAATATGACATGTTCAAATATCAACGACAGGTGCCTTTTCTTTTGTCCAAAAAAAAGTACATCCTTTGATAAGACATACTGAGCCTCTTTTAAAGATACTCGATCTTCATTCTGTTTGAATACAGCAATAGGCTCGTGTTGAAGTGATACGTCTGATTTGCTCCTTGAGTCGAAGAAGGACAGAAATCCCGAAAAATGAAAATACACAGTAATCAACTGTGAAATGGTGTTAATGAAAGGTGGGGTCGATTGAGAGAAAGAGTACATTCACAAAGTTGATGATTTTACTATATTTGTTTACTGTACTCCTTTATAGTCACTAGTTTTGATATGTCGTTTTTTTCGAGATATAGTATTCTACCTTGAAGAAATCCTCTTCCCCCTACCGTTGCATGCAGGCAAATCAGGCGATGCAACACTGCCGTGGCTTCTGAGCTTCGCTCGAAGACAATATCAGACTTATTGATAGGTGCGATATACAATAAAGAATTCGTTATCATTACTAAATGCCATAAAAACTCCCCTTGACCAAGTAACCCTACGCAATCTATAAAGAAGAAGTCGTTGAAACGAATGCTAATCAATCTGTGTATCTGGAACAAAACCCCTGTAACTCCAAGTCGGTACCAAAGTATCCACACCTCAGTCCCTGCTCATCTTGATGCCATATTCGGAAAAGAAGTGACACTGCTTGTTATGAACGACATCGGACGTGTCTTCTTTGAAGATGTTGCATCCAAAAGTAGCCGCATTGGGCGGTGTATATACTACGCATCATTAGTAACCGATGCTCTGCCAGACTTCACAGTTCAGCACTGACAATGTAGAGAAACAGCGTAATCAGTCGGATCAGGGTTGGAAATGCGGTGTGTACCGAGACTATCCGCCATGTACGTGACCTGATTCTCAGAGTACGTAGTCTCGCGAATCTTCTTCATAGGACGATGGTTTTTCACATCTTCATCTGTAGGAGTAGCGAAACGGGTTTCGGTCAAGCGGCCCTTGAGCACCTTCATGATGCAGTGTGCGTTGGCATGGCTGTAACAGCGTTAGTTTCCAATTCGGAGTTTGTAGAGCTGCATGCATGGGTGGGTGCAAGGCCGACATGTATACACGGTTATTTCGGAGATGGTGATGGAGTTTGTCGGAGTTTGGTTCGTCTTACCGGCATGTCTCCTGTACTGACGCAACGATCAATCGATCGGCGAACACAGTCGCTTCATCGTACAGAAGAGCAAGGCCATGGACTGCGAGTTTTGGATTCGGGATAGTTGGGGCGACGGCGGAGTTGGTGGCGGGTAACTAGTGTTAATCACTAGAGGATGTATTTACTTACTCGTGAATCGGACTCTTCTTACCAGGGCCCCATACCAGGATAAGCTGTGCTGTTAGTAGGGCACAATGACCAAGATACCCGAAATCATACCAGATTGCTCTTTCCGTTACCCTTGTCTACCAGGTTGCGTGTGTAGGGGACTTTGTCTGAGGCGAAATAATATCTCTTCCACTCCGACTCATTGGAAGCATAGGCCTCCATGAGTTGCTGGAGCTCGTTCTCGTCTACATCTGCAGAATCAATACCGCTGCTGGGGCCGAGTTTCTCGTTGATGGCTTCAACGAGAGCGCGGAACTCGTCGACTTCTGTGTTGCGGCCAATCATTCTGACAATAAACGATATGCAAAAATTAATGTGTGGCGGAACTTGTCAGTTGCTTTGGTACGACGATGGGCTGAAAAGACGGAGCAGTTGGAGTGCAGAGGAGAAAGTGGACGCGGTTTTGTAACTGAAAGGGCGGTCTAAGCAAGTCAACCGTGGTGATGTTGGGAAGCTGCGCGTGTGCAGGACGTGATTTCTTATTATGTAACTAACTGCGGGCTCTAAAGTTTGTGCTGTGCGGGGGCGGTCAGTAGTCGCCGTCTTTGGATGCACACCATACGATGTATTCTGAGAAGATGGGTGTTTTCGGCGACCCAAATCCTCGCAATCGGCTTCTATCGGGCATATCAGCTTGGAGCAGGAACCATGGAAGCATGCATAGAAGCCAAGATAGAAGGTTGCTGCATGACCACGCTAACCTCATGAGGTGGCGGTGAAAAGTACTGCCGTAAAGCCGTGCCCCGCTTCGTCATTGGTGGGCTGGCTTCACTCACGTCAAATTTCTGAACAACCACATCGCCTCTCTACATCGACCACAGAGCAAGAAGAGGGTAGATAACACGTCAAAATGTCGACTACAGTGGACAAGGTTGGTGTTGACACAGGAAAAATGTTGTCACACTGCTTGCTAACGGAGTGAAATAGATCAAGGAGATCGAGGCCGAAGTAAGGCATATCCGTAGAACGATTGTCGGAACGCTACTCACACGAACTGTAGATGGCCAAGACTCAGAAGAACAAGGCGACTTCTTTCCATCTTGGTACGGGATCCCGATCGAACAAGGCATGCCGACATGCTCACCATATGAATAGGACAGCTAAAGGCGAAGCTCGCTAAACTGAAGAGGGAGCTTCTTGAGCCCTCGAGTGGTGGCGGTGGTGGTGGTGTCGGATTCGATGTTGCTAGGACTGGTGTAGCCAGTGTCGGCTTCATTGGATTTCCCTCTGTGGGCAAGAGTACGCTCATGAGCAGATTGACAGGACAACACTCGGAAGCGGCCGCCTACGAATTCACTACGGTACGGGGAGCAAATGCGGTATAACAGCCAGTGACTAACAGTGGACAGCTCACTACTGTACCTGGTCAAGTCATGTACAACGGAGCGAAAATCCAAATTCTCGATCTTCCCGGTATCATTCAGGGAGCGAAAGACGGCAAAGGTCGTGGACGACAGGTTATTGCGGTGGCAAAGACATGCCATTTGATCTTCATTGTGCTGGACGTCAACAAGCCTCTCACGGATAAGCGGGTGATTGAGAACGAATTGGAGGGCTTCGGGATCCGAATCAACAAGAGTCCACCAAACATTGTGTTGAAGAAGAAGGACAAGGGTGGTATTAATATCACCGCCACGGTTCCACTTACGCATATTGATCACGGGGAGATCAAGGCTGTGCTAAACGAATATCGAATGGCAAACGCGGATGTGGCGATTCGATGCGACGCGACGGTGGATGACCTGATTGACGTTATCGAAGCGAAGAGTCGAAGCTACATCCCAGTCATTTACGCGCTCAACAAGATTGATGCGATTAGCATTGAGGAGCTCGACCTGCTGTACCGAATCCCAAATGCTTGTCCGATTAGCTCGGAGCACGGGTGGAACATTGACGAGCTGCTGGAGCAGATGTGGGAGAAGCTGAACCTGGTTCGCGTCTACACGAAGCCCAAGGGTAAAATGCCCGATTACTCTGCACCAGTGGTATTGCGATCAACGGCATGCACTATTGAGGATTTTGTATGTAAATTATTTGCAATGGTGGACCAGGGGCTAACTGCAAGCAGTGTAACTCGATCCACAAGACGATTGTGGACAACTTCAAGCATGCGATTGTGTATGGAAAATCTTGCAAGCATCAGCCCCAGCGCGTGGGACTGTCACATGAGCTTGCAGACGAGGATATTGGTAAGTAGAAGACCGTATTGCCCCCGCTTGGTGGAGTTTTGTGGGCTCACGTGTTGGCCAGTTACAATTGTCAAACGATAGAAGCAAAAAAGTCGCAATTTTGAGGCATGACAGGAGATGGTACGAGAGGCTGTGGATCCGCGTTAGGATGGGGTGAGATGAGTGGAAGGAGAGATTTGGATGGCTGAGGAGGTCTCAGTGTCTTGGACAAGATTGGGTCGCAGCAGGCAGGATGAGGCGCAGAGAGAGGCGTGGAGCCGAGATGGCGACTTGTATTGGCCAAGAGCTGGATCCAGTAGCAGGACGGACGACAGATGAGGACGAGACTAGGAAGGCAAGGCCGCTTACGGCGGCGCGGATCGTACCTGCCAATCGCTAAGAGAGTAGTTACTTGGGGGACTAGTGGGCGGTCCGATACCGTCCGCGAGGTGTTGAGCAGCAAGCAGGACGAGTGATTTGAAGGGCTATGGTCGAGGGCGTGGCGCAAGCAGGCAGGTGCAGGCAAGGCAGTGGTGATTTGAAGTGCAGACAGCACATTTTGGGGGGGTGGATGAGGTGCAGTGGGATTTTGTTTTGTTTTTTTTCTTCTCGCGTGTTGTCGATATTTGGATTTGAATGGAAAGGCATTTGATCAGCAGTGCAAGTGCAAGGCCCAGTTTTTTTTTCACGGCATGGATGATTTGGGGGGATTGGTGTAGACGACTAACGGAGGCAGCGGACGATTCAGAGAAATGAGCAGGGGGAGGTTTGCGCTGGCGACTCAGAGGACGGGCTGTCAGTCGGGCGCTAAGGGATTATGGCAGCCGGGGCCTGAGTGGCTGGCGGGCAAAAGCTAGTGCGGATGAGTGGTGTTGATGGGCGCGATTATCGCAGCATTCCGAAAGCGTTTCAGCCGTCGACAGTTTGCGTGTCTCCTTTATGCACCGCCGATGATTGACGTGGTGGCGGCGCGGTGGGAATCGCCACTGGCTCGCGTACCTGAGCAGCGTGGGCGGCGGCGGACGGCGGGTGGAGGGCAGTGTGCGGTGGGTGGCCTTGGGAAGGGGAGGGATGGGATGGGATAAGAGGGGAGGGGATGGGGGATGGATGTGTGCCTGTGTGTGTGGTCGTGGGGAAGCGTCAGATTAGCCGGGGTGAAGGAGAGGGGAGGGAGGCATTTTGGGGCATATGGGCAGAGCAGCAGTAATAGCAGCAGCAGCAGGTAGCAGCAGGTACCATGCCGTACATACATGATGCAGCCGTGGTCGGTACATGTTAGCTACGGCCATGGGCGCGTCCATCCATAGATACGTAAGTAGACAGTGACAAGGTCGTGGTCGAGGCATGCACCGGCGAGCTAGCCCCGGCGGCCGCATAACTCTGGCCCGCGTTTTCCTAGGGGCGCATCCGCGATGAGAGACCCGCACGCGCTAAGCCCAACGTTGCAGCTCGTCGCTTGGCCGGGACGGCGACAGGGATTCGGGGATAGGGTGTGGGTGCATGTGGATGTGGATGTGGGTGTTAGGGTGGTAGGGTGGTAGGGTCTGTGTGTGTGCGTCTGTGTCTGTGTGCGCACACGCCAGGCCGCCAGGCTTGCCGGCAACCTTGGGCTCGAAACAAACAGGGCGTCCTCTCCCGCCAGCTGCGGTAGGCCGCGCCCGCATCGCACCGCCAGGGCCCTGCGACCACCACCGTCCCCAGACTTGTCCTCAAGTACGCGCCAGCCCTTCCCTGCAACCCTCGCCCCATCAGCCATCAGCCATTCTCCATCCTCTCCACCCGCCTTGTACCTACCTGCTGTACATACATACCTACCTACCTACCTACCTACCTACCTACTCCCACTCTCCCACTCTCCCACCCACTCACTCACCCACACATCCACTCATACTACTTACCTACTTACATACCACATACCCACCCGTCCCATCCTCATCCCATGCATGCATGCCCTCGCTACACTACCACTACTACTACGCCCTAGATGCATATGCCTCAAACCCTCTGCTGCCTCTGACCTCTGTATAACACGGACACTTGCTTCCTACGCTCGTGCCCCCCATCCCGCCTGCATAGTCCCTTCCCTCCATCAGCCAGCCAGCCAGCCATGAGCCAACTGCACATGGACCACGACCATCACCTCCATCAGGAGCCCTTTGAGGACCAACATTCGGCCTGGCGCCCGGATGCTCCTTACAATCCCCACCACCAGTCGCCAGTCCAGGACTACAATGGCTTCGCTACCTATCCGCCCCTTCCCATGGAACCCATCTATGCCACTGGCATGCACCCTCCCCACCAAACCCACCAGACTCCGAGAAACACACACCCTCAGTTGCAACCCCTGATCATGCCCCAGATGCCGCAATGGCCCAGCATGCTCACCAGCCAGTCGACATATCAGGCGCCACTCTTCCCCTCGGCGCCTCCTCCCATTACACCCGCTTCAGCAACACCAGTCTCCGCCACGTCAACCCAGTCCCGTACTTCATCCACACCTCGAAAGACCCTTACAGACGCAGACCGCAGGCGCATGTGTCAGTACCACGAGGACAACCCCACAGTCAAGCAAACGGAAATTGGAGGTACGCCAAGTCCATGAGCCCAAGCCCGTGTTTCCCTCAGTGCATCACTGACGTTAATCTAGCAATGTTTGGTGTAGAGCGAAGGTACTACAGCATTTGCCTTGTATATTTTCTGCCCTGCTAACCGCTGTGTAGCACCGTTTCCAAGGTCTTGCGCCAAAAAGAAAAATACCTCTACCAAGATGATGGCAGCCGATCACCCATCAAGAGGTCAAAGGGCAAGTTTCCCGATATTGAGCGTGCTCTTTCAAATTGGGCGAGAAACCACCAGAGGCAAGGCCTGCCACTGTCGGATGCCATTATCCGCGACAAGGCACGCTTCTTTGCACAGACCGTCGGCAACTCGGACAGCCACCTCAAGGCCAACAGCACCAGCTGGCTGGAAAAGTTCAAGCAAAAGAATCATCTCATGGGTGCAAAGTCAAGAAAGGGTTCCATAGCAGAAGAGTCCGAGGGAACCTCAAATCCGCCGTCCAACGCGCATACTCCCAGCGCCATCTCGCCAACCTCGCCAGGTGGAGTATCACCAGCCACCACGACCATGAAGACTAAGAAGAGCGAGGAGAACCTAAAGACTGAAAGCCCAGACACGTACGACTTTGGAAATCACCGCAGACCCTTCCATTCCCAGAGTAGTACTTCACTGTCGAGCGTCTTCACAGACAATGCACCTTCGACCTTTTCAGGCGGCCCCACGAGCCCTACATCGCTCTCGTCGCCATTCTTCACACCAGACTCGGCCTGTGCACAAAACAACCCATTCATGGCAAATCGCCAGCCTGCCAACGGACAGCCCGGGTCAGGCAACTTTCAACGGCCACGAAGCCAGACGTTCCCCATGCTCGTGGGCGTGGAGCAATACATGTCACCTCCGGGTTCCTCAGATGCATTGACTCCAAAATACGTCAGTAGCGGCACGCTCGACTCGCCCATGGCGGATATGCCAGGCACTCTACCCGCCATTGACGAATCCATGTCGCTATCGCCTACACAAATGCCCAACTCGATGCAGCCCCCTCCCCTGCCGGCTACGTCGGGCCAAGCGGATGACAAGTGCTCGTCATGTACCGACTCGTTGTCCATGACACCATCGCAGGAGGAAGCGGCACGGGCCCTGGAGCTCGTCATGAGCTTCTTTCAGTCGCAAAACGCAGGTTTTGTGGTGGAGCCACAAGAATACGTTACAATTGGCAAGCTTATGGAGAAGTTGCGCATCAAGCGCGACTCCGAGGGCTTGTCCTCTGACATGCGACGGGTGTCAGAGTCCAACTTTGCCACGAGCAAGCTTGAGAGCGTCGACGCAATCCACTAATGAGGCCGGTGCGTCACTGGGTATCATGTATGGCCCTGTGCGCCCTTAATGCGCCTATGATTTACTTCATTCCGTGGAACGGCTTTTGTCGATTCGCTTGGTTTCAGGATGGCAGAATTGCACAAGGCTCTCCTGGCTCATGAGGCCAAGGGTTTTCCATGTACCCTGCCCAAACGGCTAAGATTGCTCATTGGAGCCACCCTTTTTCTTTTTGATTTCTTTCTTTCTGTTACTTTGATGCACTGCATTTTCGTCTCCGCATTATTAGCATTCTTTTTCTTTTTCTTTTTTTTTGCAACTTATTCTCTCTCTCTCTCTCTCTCTCTTTTTACTACGTGCTAACTATTGTCTGTATGTCTTGTTTTTTTTTGCTCGTTTTCGTATCGCTCGACGAACCACTATACCCCCACTTTGGCAGCGCGCAACAGCAGCACACCGGCACACAGCCCAATTTCCGACTCATTCCTTTAGCAAAAGAAGATTGTAACCGCTCGCGCGGGCCATTAACCTGTACGCGTTACCTTAGTGTCTCCGTTATTGATTTCATATTTGCTTGGTATGGCGACATTATAGTTTGGAGTAACAGAGGGTGAAGGGAGCAAAGGGTTTCGTACACGTCGTTGTGACCCATAGGTGGCTCGATACAGTTGCTCAACCCCCTTGCCGAGCCTACTGGCTGGATGTAAGGGTTGTTTTATGCTTTGAAATGTTATTAATGCTTAGTACGACCGCGTACGATTGTGCCTGGTGTCCTTGAGTGCTAGTCATTTTCCTTGATCTTAAGCCTTAGTCGGCAGCGCTGGGGTGTTTGGTGCGGGAGCAAAAGCACTGACGCACTGACGCACTTGACTGATCGCCATACGGGCCTGCACTTGTGAACAGATGGTACTTGCCGCTTCGTCTCTCGGAGTCCGTGCGCCTTCCGGCCACCTTGACCGCCCGCGCACGCACGCAGGGCCCCCCGTTTGCACAAGGGATGGGCGCAAGGTAGCAAAACATCCACCTAAAGGTACCTGTCTGTTCATCGTGCCGGAGATTAGCCACACTGAGCAAGTCCATCCTGAGGACTCTTGGTCCATCTCTACACACACTAAGTCGCCCTTCAAAATACGCCGATGGAGTTGATGGGCTATCAGGCTGCTCTTTTTTTTTTGCCCTTCTCTTTCCTCCGCCGTTGGCAAGCAGCTACAACCCCCGGTCCCGGAGCACTGACCCTTCTCCTCACACCTAACACATTGCCCTGCCTTTTCTTCTTTTTTGCAACCCCCGAGACAAAAGGCGGAAAGAGGAAAGAAAGGAAACAAGAAACAAGATTTGCCCACTCACGCATTTGCCGAACATACCCTTGACAAGGGGTTATGGAACGAACTGCGAGAACCGAGACAGGAGCTACCTTACTTCTATAATTACAAGCGACGCAGATGACGACAACACACCCACCACCCACACACACCTTTTCTCGATTCTCAAACATGTCGGGCCCCTGGCGTGATGTACGTCCATGACATCGCTCTCAAACAGACAAGCGAAGTCGAGACGGAGAAAAGGCAAAGTTGTACATATTCTCAAATCAGCTACGTCGTTTGTCTCAACAATGACATGTTATTCCCGTCGCCCCCTTCTTCTTCTTCTTCCTCCCCCCCCCATGCCATCTAAACACTTTTGTCTTGTCTACCCCCTTGGTTTCAGGTACTCAACAATGACGCATCGATACACACGGCAACAGAATTAGAGTTCGAAGAACCTTTTTTCTCTCTTCCAACGCCCTTTTTTCTTTTCTTTTCTTAGACTTGTTTTGTCGGTACCTACGTACGTTATCGGTACGTAGAAGTAACACAAAGGAGGCGGCGCGCGCGCCTTTTTCCCCCCTTCCCGGCTCCCCGAACAGCAACGTTCGAGACACACGGGCAGAGGGCGGGCAAAGCCGCAAGCCCAGCAAACGCCGCAAAAAAGTCAAAATCGAAATGAGGGCTGTGTGTGTGCAGAAGCGGGCTTTCCCATCGTGTTATTTGCCTTTTTCTTTTCTGAGCGCAGCTCTCGCTCGCTCGCTTGTTAGTTCAAGCCACGAGGGGGGGGTGGGAGGAGGGAAAGCATTGGCGCCCGTTGGGAACGGAGAGTGGTGTGTGCGTTTCTTTTTTTGGGGGGGTTAGTAGGGGAGCTGGAGAGGAAGGAACGGGAAGGATGGGTAAAATCGGTAAGGGTAAGCAGGAAATGCTACAAAATGGGGGATGTGAGGCGAAGGAGGGGGGAAGGAGTAGGTAGCGAATCATGGGCACTACTACTGGACTGGGCAAAGGGGAAATCAGGGTCGTCTATGCGTAAGGACGACGACGACAGACGGACGGGGACGGGGGGGCCGCTGCGGACGCGCGGATGGGCGTGTGTGTCTGTGTGTCTGTCTGCATGTGTGTTACGACGGATTAGGACGGGTGGGGTTTGTGCACCCGACCGTTTTGGGCGGGATGCAGCTTTTGTTGCTCGTCTTGTCTCTGGTGTCAGATCGGCTCTGTTTTGGGCTTTGCTGGGGTATCCAAGGCCTATAGTAATAGGGTATCCATCAACATGAGTCGTGGTCTCTTTTGGAAACTCCCCCCTTCCCCCTTCTTTCTCTCTCTCTCTTGTTTTTTTTCGGCCGCCGAGAACTGATCTGTATAATATGTAATTTGATATATATGCCGAGAGTGGGGGCGAAGCGAGGGGGGAAAATCAAGATCTTCGCGACATATATCTACTGGGTTTTGGCATTGTACAACAAGTACGTTATAGGATGGGGTGTGTAGGGTTAAGCTTGTAATAGTATGGACTTTTTACACATGAAGCGTGTTGCAAGTCCTGTTTTTTTTTCCTTTCTTTTTTTTTCTCTTCAGCTTTTCCGCCCAAGTAAAACGTGTGTTCGCTTCCAAGTTCCTTACTAGCGTTTGCTTTTTGCCAAGTACTACTCTCCATCTGCCGTACATTTCGCTTCGGAACTTAAAGGAGCGTGGTTGTTGGAAATGCATGAACAAAGAAGAAGAAGAAAAAAAAGCAGTGGATAGCATGGTCTACTAATGCAGGTAACCCGTTTTGCCGAAACCAGCTTCAACTATTTGCTTTTGTGGGTTAACTGCAAGTTTGCTGGCGTCTTCCTTTTTCACCGCCGCCGCCGCCACAAAAAAAGCTCATATCTTTTTCCTCGGACATTTTTTTCTTGACTACTTGGTAAAAGAGATGTACATCTTACTACTGAATTAGTCCATGGCGGCAAAATAATAATGATGATAATAAAAAAAAAGTTAGATTGTCAGTTACTTAAACACACACACACACCAAACGAGTCATTTTTTGTTCTTGCGGTCACTTACTTACTCTTAATTCGCCGAACTTTGTCACTCGGGGTCCCGAATACAGCTCTCCCTAAAACGGAAAGCTGAAAACGGAAATGAAAGGGAAGAGAGAGAAAGAAGGAAAAAAAAAGACGTTTTTTTTTTACCAAAAGTAACGATGGCGGTCAAATCCCGAAAAGGCGCCTTGCCTGAGCAAGATGGCGAAGAGAGATAGTGAGAAAAAAAGCAAAGTGTAAAATCCCCACAACCCGGAACTTCCGCTCAGACTACACATGGCCGCATTCGGCATCCATATCGGCATAGTGATAGGCAGTCTTTGCTTTTGGCCCCTTTTTTTTGATCGTGTTCCCAGTTACACGGGTGGGTGTGGGTACTGGGCTTGTATGTAGGTATTTGTGGGGGTTGTAGGTTGAGTAAGATAAGTAGGTACGGGGGAGGGCTGACTGTACTGCGCTTCGTATTCGCAAGTACCTAGAAAACTTTTTTTTCTTACTTGCTTTGCTCTCTTGTTTTCCTTGCTAGTATTTTTCGGGGGAAGTGGGACGTTACGAAATGGTGGGGGGGTAAAGATTGGCCATCTTGCAGCTGAAAAGGGATTGGTACAGTGTATGAGGCATATATCTTCCTTGCGCTGTTTGAAGCAGTAGTACATAGTTGGTAGTACATCAGAATGCAGTCTTCAACTAGTACCATGCAGTCGCGTGCAAGGGTCAGTAGTAGGGAAGAACACGAGCACTCTTTCTTCATTTCGTCATAATACAGCGGTTTCCCCCCTTGCCTTTAATTTTTTTTTCTTCGCTCCACGTACCGAGGCGTGAGACCGCGGCGCGCGGGACGACTTGACAGTCCGCATGTGCAACATGGATGACGCGACTTGTATTACGCACCTGTCATAACAGCCGAGGCGCGCGTATGGCCCAGTTCTGCACTTCACAAAAGCATGCATAATTACATATCCACCCATCTACATATCTACGTATCTACTTACGTATCTACTCTTGACTCTTCCGTCGCGCACAAGTGGAGATGCACTCTTCGGCCCTTATGTCTAGAGTATGTACGTAGAGATCTCGATGCCATTAGGCGCCGTCCCCGACTCCGCGCTTTCGCGATGCGCATGCAAGATCAAGCCCCTCGATGATCGAATCCGGCGCGCTTGCGAATGCAAGCGCCAAAGAGGAACTAGAAAGAACAAAAGAGGCTACTGTGCGAATACGAATGAACGCGTCTGGGTGCCTCCTCGGGTGAAAAGAAGGTGGCATACGAAGAGCTGGAAACCAAAAAAAGATAACAAAATAAAAAAAGTCGTTCGACAAAACGTGCCATTTACACAAGGCGCAAAGCAAAGAAGAAAAAAAAAGTTCAATTATCGTGTTTTCATTCTCCACACAGACACACAGATACGGCCGGGATAGCCTATTCTTTCTTGATCTACAACAAAAAGGTGCCTCTTTGGCTTTTGCGCCACAACAGCCAATAAAGCCTGTTGCGCAAAAACAAAAGCTAAAAGGTAAAAAAGCATGTTCTTTCCGAGTTTAGGCGGCTCCCCCGCACACACAGTGGGGTCTAGATGGGCGGTCGAACGCGCAATGCACAATGCACAATGCGCTGGCAAGAATTGGTCCAGGGAACAGTACCAGATGGGCAAAACTTCACAAATGCCATGTTCTCGTTGGCTCCTTTTCTCTCCACGTCGTGGTACCTGCGTTGTACTAGCGACACCCACGTGACCAGCTTTCTATGCTGTGCAACGTAGCATGGGGACGCCGAAGGGGGGTGGTTTGCGCGCGGAACCGGGCTGACAAGCAGGATTTCTTGGAGCAACAGAATCCCGGCAGCTGGATTTTTTGGGCTTCCGGGTGACATGTTGATGGCACTTTTGGCACATGCGCGTAACACGGACAAGCTTCTGGACTGCTCTTGACCACGTACAAAGTCACATTCACATGATTCTTGGAGTGCGCCGAGTGGTCGTGTCACGTGTGGCCGATAAGACACAGATCGCTAGCTGTGGAATTGGCGGCAGAATAGGGTCAGTCTGAATGGCAGAAATCTCGCAACGACACCTGCGCATTGCATACGCAGTGCGCATTATTGTTCCATGTAGAAATGACAGTGTCACCCACCCGTCTGTGGTTGACGTGTCCATGCCGCCTTGCACTCCCTGTCAGGCCTGTTCTTCGGTTACCCAGAGAATACCACTCAGTTGCCAAGCAGCCAGCTTTGCATGAACTGGTCTTGCAAGTGCAACTCACGTCGAGCAGAAAGCACGACTCGCTACCATGTGGCGAACTGGCAGCAAGATTTGCATTGACAGAATGTACGTCATGCTCATCTCCCGTTGTCAATTAGACGCCGACTGCCATCATACGACACATTGCAAGCGAACACCCCATCCCTCGCTCATCATTCAATATTCTGCCTCATTATTGAGTGAGGCGTAAGACTAGCAATGCCGTAACTGCTTGTTTCATCCGAAGTGGCTGCTGTAAGTCTGCCGTATGCCGCACTATTGGAACCTCATACCCACCCTACAGAGGGTGGCGAGGCCTCCATTCCGCAAACAGCAATTGCCCGCTACGGGTGATGTTTTGCATCTCCCGAGTCAACTTCCCCGCTTCCGTCTTCAAGTGGCTTTTCCAGCTGTTTAACCGTTGAAACACGGGTTGAGAGAGAAGCGTTGCTGCCCACTACGCCCCCTGATCACCAATCGGCTAGCGAGAGAAAGAGAGCATGGTAGATGCTAGATTGTTCACGACGCTAGGGTCGTGCAAAAAGAAGGGTTGCTGGTCTTTACTAGACATCCCTGTCCCAAACGCCACTCAGGGACGGGCGACGTTGCATCTCGCGAAATTCTAAGATAGTGAGCGCCTCCAGGGTCGTGGCTCTTTCCATAGTGCGCATCGCGCGGCTTCACAACGTGCTGCCGAAACAGGATTCCCTGTCTGCCTCGGGAGTTCAGAGGATCAACGTTTCAACGATTATCCTTGAGCACTGAGTCAGTCAACATGTTAGTTTCGCCGACAAAGACATGTAGAAAAGCGGGCATGTGCAGACCTGAATCCTACGCACGCGCCCTCAACGCGCGCGCGTTATACGATAGGATCAGAAAGGGTGAAAGCCTCAAGATGCAGAGCTGCGCCGCAAGAGGAGACAGCCCCGGCCATCACGGCCTCCGCGCAACTGCTGCCCAACCGGACACCAATGCCTTGAAACAGCATGACCACACCATCAGGCTCTCCAGGCACAACTTGTCAGGTACAGCTGTGCTGTAACCCCGGCGAGAGCGATAGGCAACTGTGGGTTAAGCCCTGTACTTAAGCGCATGCGGGGTAGTCTTTCGAAACTCATAGCTTACAGCCCACCGTGGCCTCAGCCAAAACAGGCTGTATCAATTGTATATTTGCAACTTGATCGGGAGTCGGAGTTACATCTGTTTGGACTTGAAACCGTTTGTATTCGCTAGAAATAGTCGAGGAAAGACCGGGGCGACATAAATGTTCCGCGGCGAGCGATGGTTCACGATAGCACCGCAAACCAGACCCGCTATCGGATACATGTCGTGCTGTGGGGCTTCAGTGCAAAGAAGAGTAAGATCGCGACAAGCCAGCTTTGGCACGTGAATTTACATCCAAGATAGGTAGGCTAGTCCGATTGAACAAAGGCATAGCGGAAGCTGTCTCTGTTGTCGTCGTATCGTACCGTGTCGTTTGCGGTTCAATATCGATTTCTTAGGGCTGCCGGTTGTATGCGATTGATTTATCCCCGCGCAGTTGTCGAGCTGACACGGACCGTCGCGCTCCCCGAGCGGCTGAGATGTGGGCTGTCCAAGCGCTGTTCATACACGTGCACTAGACTGCTGTTCCCCTGCTACATGACGATATTTCCTAGCATCCGCTTTGCAGCAGACGTAATGGAGGGTGACTTTTCTCGAGCCTGGCTCGAGGTTAGGGTAATACTGTGGGGTATCTCGTAGTACACTTCTCGTAGTTTCCGTTCGGCAATAGCCTGAATAGTCAGGTGGTCGCCGCTGCATGCAGGCAGCCCGCAGTTTGGACGCCATGTGCCTCAACAATTTTTTGCGGATGAATTTTTTGATTGGCCAAACCCCCTCTTTACAAGGAGCAGCGGTGTATTTACTACGTCTTACTACGGGATGCGCGGTGAGTTGGTAATACATGACAGTACATCATGTAGTTGCGGTTGTCACTGTTGTTGCGGCCCATAAGAGGAAAAACCTGCAGAGGAAGCATGTATGCGACCAGGAACCCAAGTCATGAATCTAGCAGTCACCTGAACAAGGTAGAAGCAGTGACAAGCGCGCGACGGGCCGCGCCCAGCGGTTCGCGCACACTGAGCGGTGAGACTTTGTTCGGCGCCTGGCAACAGAAGAGCGGGTCTTCAACTTCAGTTGCAGATTCATGACGGTGCAAATGCCATCATCTCAGCTGATGCGCTCTTCCAAAAGATCCTTTACGCTTTGTTCCCCTAATTCCGGAAATATGCGCAGGACAATCAATTCCACAATTTGGAAAATCAGGTGCTTGTTGAGGTACGTGTCATCGAGGCAGCCTAGAACGTCTTCGATTTGCTGAGTCTGAGCCTCGCGCTCATCGCTCGCAAAGAAAGTTGCTGCTACCTTAGCTGGGACTAGATTGAGGAGTGTAGCGGCACAACAGTGCTTGATCGTCTTGATGTCTTCGTCCGTTGGCATCTGGCGTGGGGGCCCAAGCGTGTTATTGGGGAAAATGGTTGCACGAAAGGTGCGAAGCGCCACTGGGAGGAAAGCGGGGTTTAGGATCCTGGTGTGTATAGTGTGGGAGAGAAATCTGCAGATGCTCGTGGTTAGCGTCCGCAATACGATGGAGACATATGAAGGCAATTGGTGCGGAAACAGGACAAATGTGTGTATGGCGGCCTCGATGGACAACCTAGACCGCGGGACAGGTGGCTGGTGGTTGAATATGACGGAGACCAGGGCGCATAGGTCCAATGGGTCGAGGGACGGTGGAGAGGGATATTGATGTGGTTCGCAAAGTGAGGCGAATGCCCATGTCAAGCGAAATTGACTGGTTGTACAAAGAGCGCAACTCAAGGAGTCGCAGTCAGCGCAAGCCGCACCCAAAAGGTCGGGTTCTGGGCCATTCGTCGAATGCTTCAATGCATCGGGCGAGCGAAGCGCATGCTTGACAGTACGGCAAGACGATGGCAGTGGAGTTGCAGACCGCTAAGATGCAGAGACGGAATATCGAGGCGATGTCAGCTGGCGCCGGTCATGGTGGCATGGTCGGGATCTTTTTGACCAATGCCGGAACCCAAACTCAGTACGGGCAGGCGTGAGGAGAACGATCGGTGAGACGGCCTAGGGTCTGCAGACCCTTTGTAGGCTCCCATGTTGTCCTGTTGGCTGACGCAAAGTCGCGCTGCAGACTTGTCTGGGCCCCATTTGCAAGCATCGTGCGTTGCGTGGTGGTGTTTGGCAGAAGTGAGGGGCCCAAAGCGCCAAGTCGCCATGTCCAAAACGTGTCGAGTTGCCGCCCGGAACGGGTGCTGAGGCTTGCATGAGACGATGCGCCACGGCAGGGATGCTCCGGTGTGAGAGTCTGCGGGCCGTCGCATTCGCTGAAGCCAAGTCAAGTGACCGAAATCGCATGCGGAGCTATCTCGCCCTGTGTCGCACGGACCAGCACCACCCCCGACCACTGGCCAACCACGGCATCCAGAGGAAAAAGAAGATATTATCGTAACTCACCTGTCCAATACACCATCCGTCTCACCCACCCTGCCTGGACCGACCAAGGCTCCACGATGGAGCATTGAAGTGAAACCTGACAGCCAAGGCATGCGGCTATCTAATTCAACAACCTGTGCTGCACAGCTCCACAGCGCCATACTCACTACGGGCCGTTTGGCACCCAACGGGCGCCTTGATGTCGTCGTTTCTGTTTGCGGCATTTGTAATTGGCCAAGCGCTTGGCCCGATGACTGCTCGCTTGTGACATATCTTGACGGGAGAGAAGATGATGTCGCAATACACAACATCACTGCGCGCGCCGCAGTAAACGCCATGAATGCATATTGGACAACAGCCCAGAAAAGTCCCACCGTCGATGCTAGCGGGTGCTTAGGGTGCTGCTCTTCAGCGTCCAATCGCTCTGTCGATCTGCCTTCCGTCCCTTCATGCGGCAAAAGCCCGTAGCGTTCCAGACGGGTCAGTGATTGCTCTCCACTAGACCCTTCTGATTGGGAGTCCTTCTCTTTCGTAGCGTCCGTCTGTAGCACTTCCGCTATACTTGTAATACCCTCCCATAATACCCACCCCTCACAGGCTTTTCCGCTAATGCCGTTGCCGAGGATCATTTCCGCAAAGATCTCGGCAACTAGTGCGCGAAGACACCCATTCTCTAGATCTTCAGTGGGTAGTAGTAGAGCCAATACGCCGTGAACAAGCAGTTGACGCCATGCTGATTCGCTTTCCCGCTGTTCAACCACTGAGGCCGGAATCGTATCCGTTGGAACAGGCGAGAGTGCAGGGTGTGGGTGGAGCGTATGATAGATTGTACGCGGGTCTGATATCAGTGAATCGTACGAGGTGGCTTGTCGCTTCGCTATGCGAAAAGCTAGCCACAGAGTGTCAGACACACTTCATGCAATAGTCCAGGATCGGAATCACCTACACCTTAGATGGGACTGAAGTAACTCAGGGATCTCGTCTAGCAACAGTGATTCCAAATCGACTTTTCGTAAGCGCTGCTCAAGACCTCTGGTACAATGAGCGATGATTTGAATCACTTCATTGACAAATACTTGGTCTGGAGTGATCTTGGAGTACCACGTCTGTACAAACTCCTTGATGATCACAGAAATGACCCCGTATAACTGGAGATCAACGGCATTTGAACTTGTCAAAGGAGGTAGCACGTCTTCAATCGGCCGCGGTGTACTGCGTCCTTTCTCGCCGTTACCAAGTAGCACATTGTGGGAGCACAGCGTGCGTCGAATAAATGCTGCAGTCGCTTTGTCCGAGGTAGGATCTAACCGGAGCTTCTGAGAATCAGCTAGTCGATTTGGGCTTGTGGCACGAGGATGATTATGGAGGCTGCTCCCTGTAGTTCCTGGAGTAGATGGTGCTGAGGCCCGAAGGCCTGGTGGCTGCGAAAGAGGGACATCGGGATCCCGGATCATGCTCTCCGCCATCGCAGGAGGATTCTCATTATTGCCTACCCTCAGCAACTCTTTGAACACGTGATGAAGGTCTGCTGTGCGGTCGAGGTGAAGGTCGTTGTTCAAAGGTGAATGTAAAGTGAGCTATGACGCCAGCTGATCATCGGGGCTGGTAAGTCTAGCCGAAGCTTGGCACCTCCAACCTGTGTGTCACGTTGTCACGTTGTCACGCGCCAACACTCCTTCCCAACCTTCACGTTCAACATCAACATGACAACCCCAAATTCAGATTGTAGGTAGCTAAGCATACTATCGGTTCACTATGCTCATGTTCTTCTTAGCGGTGATTGTCGAGGTCGAAGCCCAGCTGAAAGACATTGTTCAAAACCTCTACAATCTTATAGTACAAGCGTATGATCACCATGGCAACACGACACAAGAGGCTATGAAGCGTGAGATGTACGTGAAGAGGTCTGCAACTTGAACAGCTGTGTAGCTGACGCGTATACAGTCAGTCGCTGGTGCAAAACTTAGTAAAGTTGTCGAGGACTGCACCTTCTGTACAAATCGATATACCACCTGAGGTCATGTCCTATGTCGAGAACTCCAGGAACCCTGATATTTTCACTCGCGAGTTTGTGGAAACTGTGCAGCGGATGAATCAGATGCTGAACGGCCGCATCGATGCATACCGGATGTTGCAAGAGCAATTAGCCTGGCAAGTCTCGAATGCTATCCCAGAGCTCAAAGAAGATGTTACCTCTGTGGTGGAATCTACTGGCGGGAAATTGCCATCGTAGATGACTCTGCTTCACATTCATTATTACCGGAACTATTACTTGGAGTCCAAATCATCGTGGAACTCCACCGACATTATAAACTCATCCCCATGTTGCATGCATAGCCGGCCGATCAACTGTCAGCAGATCCTCGATAAAGTCACATATTATATCTCTATGATCGCATGATGAACCGGGAAACTGTTCTCGGTGATCGCCCCTACAACATGATAGAAGAATAAGTTTTGCTTCCGTAATGCCGCGCAATGATCGGCCAGAGAATTACTATGGCGTTCAGGGATATTCTTCCAATAGGATAAAATACATTTTCAGGCCGTATCCTGAGGAATATAAAACCTCTCGTTGTTCGTGAAAGAGGGGTCCTAATAAGGTTTGCGGGGATTCTTGTTCGATCTTGAAGAAAATGCTTGTATGCTAGCATTGATGAGCAAAACAAGCAGCAGATATAGTTTCTATCCGGACTTTCTTTTCACCTCGACTTCTGTTAGTGCTCCGAGTCATGCCATTTGAGTCTTTTCCCTTTGCCTTGTCAGCAAAGCAGGGTATGTCGTTAGACCCTGTGACCATGACGACAGAGAACGATACGACTCGTTTTCCTTACAGATGTGACTCGCCGTTAGGCCGTTGTCCAAGTGTATACATGTCAAGATGCTCCAGGGTATGATCCTTCTCAACTCCTAATCATATCAGCGAATCAGCGCCCTTATCGCATGATTTCCACCTAAGGCGAGTAAGTAAGTATGGCGAGAGAACTCGACTCGAAAGTGAAGTGAGAGCCGATGCCCCTGTTACGGGAACTCTGGCCGCGTCGTGTTGTGGCTTTCGGTCCGAAGCGCATATGTCATACATGATTGAAAGTTTCACATGGCCGGTATTACGCCGCGCACAAGTCTTATCCCCACTGATCAGCTATGAAACGGACTGAGGCTTGCGCGTTTAATGGTTGGCCTAGCCAATGTAACAGTAAGCAAAGTTTTCGTCTTTTGAACTATATATCTCGGAGTCGGAGACGACATTGTCCCGTAGATCAATCAGTCCCCAGGCTTCGAGACGAGGAGCAAGTTGGACGGAGCGCTCTAGATCTATCGACGTTACCCCAGGTATCGGGTATCGTGTGTCATTGATTAGCTTTTGAGCAATATGACTTGGTTTTATGATATTGTTATGCCATGTCTGTTTATATAACTCAACATATTGTCCGGGCGACAAGTTTTGTATAAAATATTATTTTCTGTGACAGAATGTATGTACATCATCGTTGATTGTGAGACTTGGTAGAGCCAGAGAAAGACGTGTATACGGAAATATCCTTGATTTCGATTGCGAGTAGTTATACAACTGCGCAGGGGTTGAGATATAGAAATGCGTGACAATAGGGAGACCAGGGGGAATACGGAACCATGCTCCCGAACAGCGATATCCAGGCTTTTGGATCATTTATGGACAGTGTCGGAAGCCGAAGTTCTCATCGCCTTTATGGATAATCGTATGATGTACCCTTCCAAACCAACATGCACGCGTGACTTGATTGCAAGCATAATGCTCGCGCCCAAAGCTATAGATCCAGAAATGATATCACGATATGTTTCCTAGGATGATATGATAAATCGCCGAAAGTTGGAAGTAGACGGTGGTATCAAGCTGAAACTTGATAACAACTCGCAAAAAAAAAAGACCGACATTATTTAAGGTTTGGCTATAATTCATTATATCAGAGTATTGCTGTTGAACCGCAATCATTGAGAATGGTGAGCAGGAGTGTGAAGTCTGGTGCAGTTTCTTGAACTTATGGCATTAGTCGTTGAGCTTTGAGACTGTATGAAGAATGAGCGAAGAGCGGCTCAACAACACGTCGGGATAATTCAATTCTGAGTAACAGATACAAGTGCAGCCCAGTCTTCGACGATGTAGCATAACAAAACACATCATTTACGGTACCAAAATGTGTGAGAATACAGCATTTTACTTCGAAGTGCAAAGATACTTCCAACTGAGGAATCTTCACTCGGGATGAGTGTCCACTACATCACGATGATATAACGAGAGTTTTAGAAGATGCTGTTATCATTTGACGGGTTATATTGTTATTTACTACAATGTAGCGTAGGTGATATAAGAACTTCTAGTATCTTATTGTACGGAGAGTAGATGTTTTAAGAACCAACTCAGATACTAGCGAGTTTTACTGTGCCTGAATCAACATGTATAAAAGTATATAGGTCATTCATCTTGGGGAAGTGTATGAACATCACGATAGGAAGAAGACAATAACACAACTAACTTAGTATTCCGAAAGAGCAGTTTTCCACCAAAAATGACAATAGAAAGGTGTAAATGCTCGTTACCATTGTCGTAATTAATTTGTCGTCTCAAGATACGATTAGAAGATGCTATCTTCTCTCCCCATTCAACAGCATCCACACACACACAACCTCACTAGTGGGAATCCCATAATCAACAATCTTTGCACCTCCTGTGGTCCAAAAAAAGGGAGAAAGGCAAACATCCAGTACTTCATATACAAATATAAATCAACAGTCACCACAAAACCACGGACCTAACACAGGTTTTCCCAACACACCCTTAACGTTCCCCTTGCACCTTCTACAAACGCTGCTCAAATAGTAGCAAACAGTCTTCTTCGCAAGAGGAACATTAAGGGTGGAGACGATGTCAAAACAAATACTTCCCCCACACATCTCTCAATACATACACGCTACATACTCTGCTCAGTAAAAACCCAATTCAAGCCAAACACCCAGAACTAAAAGCAAGCCCCTTGTTCAACGCCATCAAAATGTTGCATCCCATACTTCACTCGTAGTTTACACGAAGACTGTCTCAGGGGGAAGACTTGCATACCTGTGTGCCAGACACCAGTCTTTTGAGTAAAATCTGTAACGAGAACGTACAGCAAAGAGAGAATAGAAAGGTCCAATATGAACGTTGCTAATTGATACGTCGACAAAAAAAAACAGCAGTATTCCTGATTCTTGACATTCGTACTTGCAAATTCAGCGAAAGGGAGGAAAGAAGAAGAAGAAGAAAACGAGAAAGAGCGAAACTGCTTAATCCGTCGTTAGTACCACATCCATCACAAATCAAATGAATCATTCTCGCTCAATCAGCGGAAAGCCAAAACAAAACAAAACAAAAAAACCGCAGATCAAGTCCCAAGACATCCATTTTGCTTCTGAAACTAGCCTCGAGTTCCTGACATACGATATGATAAAAACTCCACGCCACGCCAATCTATTTCTAACATCCCACCCTCAGATGCAAGATGCAAAAGAAACACCAACGCAATCCAGTCCGATCCAATCCAATCCAGATCAGAAAGAAAAAAAAGAGAAGAAACTCTGTACCCCCTATCGTTTCTCTCTTTCTCTCTCTTCTCACGGCCCCGGAAACCCAATCTCCTCCCTCTTATCATCCACCACGCGCCCATACTCGAGCAGCAGCCTAAAAAACCACGCTTCAAAATCCACATTCCTCAGCACTTTATCATGCCACTCTGTACTCCTCTTCGCAATCCTTCTCGCCCTCTTCTCCCCTTCACTATCTCCATTGCCCCCAGCTTTCCCACCATCGGCATCGCTATGATCTAGTTTCCCATCTCCATCTTTATCAGAAACTTTGGTGCCGCTGAACCAGCGGACAAGATCGAGATGCTCGTCACCACGGAGACTGAGGGGGATGTAGTGGACCCATGGTTTGAGCCATTCGGCGTGCCATTCGCGGAAGAGGGCCATTTTATACGTGAGGCTTTTGCTTTTGAGGAAGCTGTAGAAGCGGCCGGAGAAGGCGTTGCCGTCCATGTCCAGGAGGTGCTTGTAGTACCATGCGTCTTGGCCGTCGACACGCTCGGTTACCTTGAAGAATTCTTGTTGGGCGTCGCAGTCGCCGGGGTCGCATTGACCGATGTGCGAGAACTGCACGTCTATGAGGTTCTTCAGCGCTCTGCGATCGACATCGGCAATAGTATAGTTGGTTATGGTATCGCCGGCCTTGGATGGGCCGCGAACTGGCTCCAGAATTTGAGCTGTATCGGGTGCATTGAGGCGCCGAACAACATGTTGGCGGTGTTGACGTCTCCAGCCACCATTACGACTAAAACCTCCTGTTGTAGAGCCGCGCCAGTAAAGACTATTCGTCTTATTTTCCCAGGTTGTGTCGCGCATTTCGTCATATCCTACCTTGCCCATCCAATACCACGGACTCGGATACAAAATGTCCTGGAAGCTGGAAATCTTAGACTGCGAAAATACAGGCGTAAGCTCGTGAATGATATTGAAAGCGTTGGGTCGTTCGAAAAATCCATACGTCGAGGAAAGCGAAGGAGAGTTGCAAATGTCGGAGAAGGCGGTCATATTGTAGATGAAGCCTAGATCACTGGCGGCATAGACCTTGCGGTTGTCGGCAGCATCGTCTTCAAACGTTTGGGCTTGGGAGTCGGCAGGGCACGATAATCTCGAATGAGTCCAGGTCTGCTGATGTGCGAAGCGATTAAACTTAGTCGTACTGCTCTCAACGAATCGAGTACCATCATTCAAATCCGCCGGACGAGCAGAAAACCCATTGCGAGGGGAAGCATTCTTCGCAGAACGTGGAAGAACTTCGTTTCTTGCCTTGGCAACCATCGAAGAAAGAAGGTTATTGGGGACCACTACTCGTGGTTCGTCGTGCAAATTGAAGCCTAGGTCCATGTCGGGCAGGTATTGTACGAATTGCTTCATCATGCCAACGGTCGCCTGCTGTTGCCATTCCTCGCCATTCTGATAGTTCTCTACTGCCCCATGTCTTATCGCAACAGCCAGTAGTGAACTGTCCTCATGACCGAGGGCATTCGCAACGCGCGACCGGATCGTTGCTGGCTTCAGAGCCCAAAACGGTAGTAGCATCTCACTGATCATGTCATATTCGTCCACCATTACAACACCGTTTCGTGTAGCAAATTCGTACCATTTATCGAAATGTGGAGGCGGCGGTATCCCGTACCTACGGCGGTATTCAGCCACAGCCTCAGGAAGAGATTTTGACTGTCGATTAAGAAGTTTTTGGAAATCTGCTTCAGCCGCATCCATCAACTGGGCAGCAGGGTGTCCTTTACTCATGTCTATCGGGATCGGATCCAGCGATGGGCCGGAGACGACATCAGACGGAACAAAGAACCCGTCAGATTTTACTGGTTTTGCTTGTGATGCATTATAGCGTCCTACAAGTAGTCCCCCAACTGCTGCAGCTGTGGCGAGGAAGGTGATAATTCTTAATCCCCTGAAACGTCGCATTTCACCCGTCTCACGGAAGCGCTTCTCTGCGAGATAGACCAAGGCAGTTGCATCGAAAATGACCATGAAGACCATGAAGGAGGAGGACGGCGAGGAGAACATCTTTGTGCCAAGAAGCGAGAATACAGTTACTAGAGTTAGGTGTCCAGCGCCTATTAGGTAGAGCTGCAACGAGTTAGCTGGTTCAAGAATTCCCTAGATAATATTGCTAAAGTTCTAGCTCCAGATCAAGGATTCGGGGATATCATACCATGATAAAAGTAAGCAAGTTTAGAAATGCAGTAACAGGTAGCATCCACAAAAAACACTGAAGGATGCGGAAGTTGTGTACCTCTCTCCATTCGCGCTTATAATCCCGGTACACAGGTTCCCATGCAATGCTGCTCGCAGATACCGAGGATTCCATGAGAATGGATGCGATACCGCACACGACCGCAATGGCTACGGCGACATCCCTCAGCGCCGCCAGCCGTTGTGCCTTTTGAACCCCTGATATCGAAGCGCGGAGATCCAGAGTACCAGCCGTGACCCTGCGCTTTGTGTCTTCACCTTCATCCGGTGCTGCGGCCACGATTATGGACCTGAATGTAATAAGACCAACGGCCGCAAAAATGGCGCTACATAGTCCAAGCATAAACGTGGTGGGTATGGTGTAGACGCCCAGGGCGCAGCTCGCGCAGACGGTCAGCACCAACAACGTCCCGGGTTGATCTATGTGACCTGACGCATCGGCGGGAAGTTTCTTCTCGGTGGCATGCGCATGGTCGTCTGGGACAGTGTATGTGGGTAGTGCAAGGCGCTTTGCAAGTAGTTCATTGTCGGCGAAGAAGTTGGCAAGGAAGAGCAACAGAGCCTGCAGGGAGTCAAGAAGTGCGAGAGGGAGTCGTTGTTACACAGGCGGTTACCTTTGTAGCCCAAATGCCATGTTTGTCGCACGCGGCGCGGTCGCATACTGCTGAAAGAGCCAAGAGTGCGCCAGCCAGCCAGGCAGCCTTCCTCTGCGGCCTGCTGCTGTTGGAGTATATGCCGACCCAGAAGACTGTGGGAACCCATATAATGAGCCAGGAGATTGCCGTCACGAGAAGTGAATGGTGCGTGGGCGTGTAGAGGGCTGCGACAGCCGTAAGGACGACGTAGAGAGGTGGCGCGAGCAGGAAGAGGGCGTCACGGTATTTGACGACATTATCGGCAAATGTAGAGAGGGCTGGGTGCATTGGAGCAGAGGGTTGGTCAGCGCTCGTCGGAGGGCATCGAGATGTCTGGTATGCGTCGAGCCGTCGAGGGCATCTTGTTGTTGGTGGACGGCCAGTGAGCGCCGCCGAAGAGGCCGTCGCTGCCGATCTTCAGGGTCGCAGGGTGACGCCATAGCTTCCACCAACCCTCGACCTTGGCTTGCATCAAGCCATCCAGCAGACCGGTGCTGCTTGGTTTGATATCTAAATCTGAGTTGCTGCATCTCTTCAGAGCATTCTATTTCAAACTGTTTCTCAAGCCGCTTTTGCAATATCAAATCACCATGAAAATGCGATACAAATGCGCACACGACAGGGACTGCATGGCCACGTGTATGGAAATACGCAGCAAAGAGCGTCCTCACATAGCCCGACATTCACCCTTCAAATTTCCCTGAGGACCGCCGTGCAGCCTAGAGAATATCTGCTAATTAAGCTATGTCTGGACATCTTGCCCGAATATTCATTTTACTTCGGACATACTCTAGCAAACAATTTCCCATGCGGCACACGGAGCCTTCACAGACACATGTAAAAACAGCCCCAATGAAGAGAAGCACACATCATTTTCCATATACAAAGAAAAGATACCTACTTTCAGCCCTACAGTAAACTCACCAAACCACGATACATCATCTAGATACCACACACCCTCCAAACCCCGCATCCTCCCTCGTATACAAAACCGACCCTTCCCCCATCCCCCATCCCACACCACGTACCGTCTCCAAACCTTCCTCTTTCCCCCATCGTGACCTCACACCGCCCCCCACACACCTCCAACAAAAAAAAACTGGGACAAAATCTTCAAAAATCCTCCGCCCCCACCCCTATTTACCAACAACCACCCAACCACCCAACCCACGTACACAAGCGAACAATCAGAAGAAGAGAAAAAACGTCCAACATTTACCTTATACAGGTAGGCTCCGAACCCATGATCCTACCATCTCCATTATCACGTCACCTTGCAAGCACAAGCTAGCAAACCCGCAAGCGGGAACGCGGGGGGGGGGGACGTGTGGACGGATGACCCGTATGATCGTCGTTTCGCCAATCTATTTTTTCCCGTATTTCTTAGCAAGGAAAAGGAAGCTATGTATCATGTGTGTGTGTGAAGAGAAAAATACACATGTATGGACGCGTAACCACCCCCCCCCCATCACAACCGCTCTATGGTACATATGGGGGAAGGGTCCCCCAATTTGGGGGGAGATTTTCCCGTCGCGGGCGGGGGGGTTTTTTTCTTATGGATTTTCGTGTCCCACTCCCTTTCCCCTAATTTAAAATCTTTTTTCTTTGGCTGAAAGAGGGAGGAGGGTAAGTGTGGTGGTGGGGTTGGTGGTTTAGGGAGGGGGGGGGATATAAAAGGGTTCGTGTCCTTCCCTTTCGTGGGTGGGTTTAGCTATTTGCTTCACTTTTTTTTTTGCTTTTTCTGATATTCGTTTCTGAGGATGCGGATTAGATGGTGAGTAGATAGGTAAGTGAGAATCATATTTGCAACATAGCATACCCTTCCCTACCCTGCCCTACCTGCTGGAGATGACGCCAAGGGAGCAATAACCCTAGTGGGTTTGGTCGTCTTCCTGGATTAGGAAAGGTAAGGCACCGCCGCTCTGCCTCGTTTTCGCATTTTCGGCGAGTTTGAGCGATGTGAGAATTGTTCAAAAGGGCCCGAACTTCTTTCCCCTTTCTCAACCCGTTTGGTCTTCTTTCTCTCAGCCTTGCACTCGTCTCTCCATCACTTTCTCACACGCATGCTCAAGTCGTTTTTTCTCTTTTTTCAACATATTGTGCATTCATTCCTGCTTCCACTCTACACACCCGTTGACCCCCCACGTTGTGCTTTGCTGTTTATACGATGCATGTCGCTCTTCTTTCTCTCTCCGTCTCCTCTTCCTTTCCCGTCCGAATATACAAAAGGCCACGCTAGCCAGCGCACCTCCAACCTCCGTTCTACCTCCCCGTTCAAAGAAAAACAAAAAGCGTGTGCCAGGTTTTATATGTTTCTTGTTTGAAGACAAGCCGAAAGCAAGAAAGAAAAAATAAAGAAAAACACGAGCAAAAAACGAATGAGGTAAATCCTCACGCTGATATGGGTACTAGATATTTGAGATGTTGCTAGGCTCTCGACGCAGATGATAAAACAGACGCCAGTTCAGTATTATTCAAAACCTGTACTTCAACCTCAAGGGCATCGACAACCTCGTGTCATTGGCGGCTGTGGTTTGGTTGAGGGCCCTCTCATCGGTGTCCAGGCTGCGTCTGTTTATTATGCGGAGATAGGTCGCTAAATAACTAAGAGTTTCGTTTGTGGTACAGAAGAAAGATAAGGATGCAGCGCACGGACGGGAATGTCGGATGAAATGAGGCCGGGGTGCGGTGAAGGGCAGGTAGGGCGCGTGTGTGTGTGGGCACAACTACTACTCTTCCATCCTTCCGAAGATTTCATCGTCGTCCTCGTCAATGCGGCTGCGACTGCGCGCGTTGGAGTAACGGTAGTCCTCTTCATCGGCAAAGTGGTCGTCGTCCATGTCGACGTCTTTGCTCTCACTAGGGTGGCGATAGCTGTTGCGCATACTCGACTGCTGGGCCGTGACGGTAGTGCTACCAGACAGTGTGCGGGTATTCAGGTCAAAATACTTTGCTGGGAGCGGGGGCACGGGTGGCGCATCTGCGGGTAGGGCGACGGGCCCCGTCTTCGGAGTGCCGTAGGAGCAGCTGAGCAGGCCGACTGCAGCAGCGAGGTCGGCGTGGTCATTAGCATCATCATGGTAGGAGCCAGCTACCGAGGTGCCTGAAGTAGTGGGGCGGTCAGAGACATTGCTCCACTGTCGGAAGTGACCGTGCGCGTTACCATTACCGTTGTCGGAGAAGACAGTTGACTGGTAAGATTGGCTGTAGGCAGAGCTGTTGGTAGAGTAACGCTTCATGGAGCGAGTGCCAAAGTGCGAGTGAGGATAAGAGCCTACGGCGTGGTCGTCGAGCTGTGGGGGCGGGGTAGTTTCTGTGGAGCTCAAGTCCTCACGCACGTCGGATGAGCCCGAGGCAGGAGGAGAGGAGCGGTCGCTGTGTTCGCCGTCGCTCTCCTTGTTCATGGCAACGAGGACCGAGGCGGCCTCGAGCAGTTGCACCTGCTGATGCTTGGAGATGAGCAGCTTAGAAGTGTACTGCCATTCCGGTGTATGCTCCCATCTAGAATCAAAAAAGTCAACGCAGAACTTGAGAAGAGCAAGGCAGTTTATATGGACATGCGAGTGAAGAAAGGGCATTCGTCATGAGGCATGAAAGTATGTGGCAGGGCCATGGGAGGCTAAGGGTTACTAACAGGTGCTTGGTCAGACAGCTGCTGTGCTTATAGCCTTTGCCGCATTTTTCACATCTCAGTTCGCTACCACTTCGCTTGCCGTCGCCCTTGGACAGGCGAGAGCCCTCGCTCGCGCGGCGGTTCCGCGACTTTGCATTTGCCTTGTCCTGCTCCAACATGGTTGCGAGTGTGGGCCCGTCAGTGAGAGCCTCACTCTTGGCAGCACTGCCGTAACTGCTGGCACCGAACTGCGCACCATGAGCAGGCACACTCGAGGCCATGGTCGAGGCCATTGCCATGCTGGGCCCCCTAAACTGCGATGCGGGTTTGGAGGAGCGGCGCGGTCCGCTGCTGCTGCCGCTACTACTGGCGCCCTCGAGCGGAGCCCCGGACATGCCCTTGGCCGCCGCAGCGATGGCAGCGATGTTTGTGACGGGCGTCTGGCTCATGCTTTTCCTGCGCGTTACGCGATGTGCCGGGTGGAGGTTGGCGGCGGATATGGATTGCGAGTGAGTTCGGTTCTTGGGGAGCGAGCCGGCCATGGTGCTGGATGAGTGCCGTTGTTGGCTGGCGGGTCGGACGTTGATGGGTTCCTGGATAGGGGGCAGCCGGTCAGTGCGAGTCCGAGGGGAGCAATGGCAGCAGGAGGTAGTAGAGGTACCTTGTGTACAGTCATGATGGGTCCCCCCCAAAAAAAGTTGCCAGTAGTTTTGGTGTTTGCTTTGTTCGTCCGGCTTCGTCAGCAGGGCCGAGCAATTGTCGCACCGTGTCCGAAGTGTCGGGGCTACAATGGGCGATGCGGCTGAAACGGGCTTGTTGAGACAATGCAGGGCAGGGCAGGGAGCCAGTGTGTGGGAATATTTATTAACAAGAATGTGTGTGCGGGAGGCGTGTGCTAGGTGAAGGAGGCGTTTATCCAAAAATACGGCGTGTGGACAGTTCGCGGAATGCTATTCGACAAGTGGGGTGACGCCCGAGCTCCTGATATGGAGTTACTACTGTGTCCGACGGGGAGTCTCGATTGCACAGCCTGGGAAAAGTGGCCGGGACTGGTGAATAACAACGCACTGCTGCTTCGCACGACGAGGAGGGCCGGGGCAAGGGGGGGTGTGGTAATTAGTACATGGAGAGGGAGGGGGGCAAAATAAGGGATGTCAGACTGTCACAGCAATTCCAGACGCAGCAACTTTTTTATTATTTGGTCGCAAACATGGCACGCGGCATCTGGGGTCAGCCGGACGCTCCCATCCCACAAGCCGACCAACGTGACTGATAAGTAGGTAGGCCCCGGCGAAGGCGTCCTCCCAAGTTCCCGCCCATGCAGTGGCTGGAAGCGAGCAGGCAAGCCCCCTTTGGCCCTTTGGCCCTTTGGACTGCACCGCTTTGGATCAAGTAAAGGCTGCAAAGGCCCTGGGGGGATCTGGGATGCGGCATTTCCCCGCGCGCACTGATTGCGTGTTTCAGCGGGCACACACGCGTCTAGGGGCGGTCCTTGGGCCCAGGGCAGCGTGGGTGCCGGATGCTGTGGTGCGCTGTGGTGCGCTGCTCGCTCGCCAGGCAGTACCAGAGGAAGGAAACTTTTTTTGTGCGTGTTCCTGGCCCAAGGGCGGGTTTGTCAAAGGGGACCATAGCTAGTGCGCCTTCTAGAGTGCATCCCCGCTTGGGTGATTCGAGCATGGATTCACGTCAGGCTGGCTAGGCCTGGAGTGGACAACGCCGATCGCCAGGCGCATATTGGACCTAATCGCAGAGGGGAGGGGAGGGGAGACGCACTTTGCCATGGCCGCGCTTGGTCCACGCCGGCTCGGGCGGATCAAGGACACGGGGAACCGAGCGCTTGTCTGGAGAGGGCCATGGGTGAAGACGTAGCCGATCGCTGCTGTGTCTGGACGTGGTGCCCTCAGCGCCGACATGGCCGTCTGCCAACAGGCGTTTGCGCCATCTGCATCCTCTGTGCCCGTCCAGCAGCCATGGTTGTCGCCGTCTGGAAGTGCCCGTCGCAACACAGTCGTGGTCAGCCTGGCCAGCCTGACCAGCCCGACACCCCCCTCGGAACGCGAGACCGGCGCTTGGCGTCATCGCGATCGGTCGCACGCCTGGCGTCTGTGCTGATATTATCGCGCGAGCCACCGCCCCGTCCTGCCATTCGCTGCGGTGGAGCCTCTGCCTGTTGGGCCATGCCGCATCTGCACCACACAATCACCGCCACATGACGGCCGCCCTATGGTGCCCTTCTGGACCCCATCACCATCTCGACACTCTGCCCTTGGGGCACTGCATACATACACACATACACATGCACGCAATCCTTCTTACTCATCTGCCTACGCAATTGCCTGCATACTTACATGCTCACTTACCACCACATACACTCATACACCCATACATACAAACACACACACACACACACACACACACACTCTCTCTCTCTCTTCTCTTCTCCCCATACACCTGCCAAGCCATTGTCTTCGCTCCGGTCACCGCGGTGCCTGGTTTACACACGTAGTCCCTCCCATGTTCATGTGGGCGTGCTACGCTACATCCAATGGCAGCCCTTGGTTGAGGAGCCGGTGGGCAGCATGGCGGTGGGGTGCACTGCGCTCTGGAGTCGCCATCCAGGTCCTTCCGGTGTGGTGTCTTCATTCCATGTAGGTGTAGGATATGCAGATGCAGATAGATGCAGATGCAGGAGAGCATTCAATTGCGCCTGCCGGTTCGGGAGTCCCGTGGCATTGGGTACTTGAGGGGTCAAAGACGCCACATTGCCGCCCGCACGCCTGCCATTGGCACTGCGACAAGTCTAGTACAACTGCCCTCCCTCTCCCTCTTCGCTGGTCGCAATGTTTCTCCGTGTCCTGCCAAACATTTTGTTACAGCCCGATGGGTGACGCTTCAGGGGCCTCAATCAGCACTCAACTCGCTTGCACGTGCGCCCGCTGACTCAGACACTCGTCCAAACCCATCCCCTGCGAAGCCCACTTTGGCCATGGCCACTCTCGGCACACCAAACCACGTACGGTTTCATACTACCGGCGTGACGTCATTCGCCATGGTTGTACAAAATAATTTCATCCTGCAGCATCGCCCGATGCACATGTTGCATTTCGTGGTTTTTTCCATGACGTGGGCTGCTTCGGCCCGTTGTAGAGCCAGAAGATGCTGGTAGCCCGTGACTAAGCGATGAACAATCACCACCAACCGCTTCTCCTCTTCCTTGTTCCCACAAACAACAACAATCCAGTTTCACTCCTTCCACAATCGAAGAGTCGGCCCTTCGAAAAGAAGAAAAAAATGTTGTTGAGCACCAAGCGCATAGTTGCCCAAATGTCCCCACTTGAGGTGTTGGCTGCGACTGTTTTTTTTGAAGATCGGTATGCGTTGTCGCCAACGACGCCTCATGCTAGGACCGACAGAGTTGCGGTCTGTCTTTTTGCATAAGTGCATCAGATCGCGGGAATGAGCAATGTTAGTACTAGTAGTAACCGCACTACTCAATCTCGAAATACTGGTCCGGTGCATCTTGGTGTAAAAAGTACAAACAAGAAACAGGATTTCCACAGTGCTGCATGGCCCCAAAGTCATTGGTGTACTCTCTACCCATCTCTTCTGTCCAAATCATCTTCGCTATTTTTCACTGGTTGTGCAATTGAGTGATTTTGTAGAGGCTTGCCTAAACCGTCAAGGGAGAGACAGGAGCTTCCGATGCTGACGCAGCTTGCGCGGCAGACTGGGCTGGTCATTTAACATTGTCTGACTGTATTAAGATTTGTTCAGCCAGTTCCTCAAACATCAATTTTACTCTCTACGAACAAATGGTTGATTGTGGGTTTGTGCCCTATCGATAACAGCTGGTTGTGGGATAACTTCTGACAAGCATGTAGTACAAGAGAATACTCTAACTTCTCTGTGGTCTTACATTAAGCCTCTGTTATGCAAAATAAACCAGAGCATATCATGAAATAGCTCTCTTACGTACGTCACTGTGGATAATAAAAGTAGTTTGTGTAACCAATGCGTCTGAAAGGACATTGGTGTACGTTGTACAAGAGCATCGGAAACGATACCAGTCTTAGTCAGCAACTCACGTGCTTGACGTTCGTCATTATGCTCGGCAACCTCAAACCGTCCGCCAGCAACATCGTTGCCTGGACTCAAACTGCACCCCCACATCGCACACGATACTGGAACATTGGGCTACATCTCCAAACGATCCGTCGCACCTGTACACACCTCACAAGTTCCAAATCGCACCATCTCACGCATCGACGATGGCGGACGCATCCGCGCAACCTAAGCCAAGCAGCAGCGTCAAGCTCGTGCTGCTAGGAGAGGCGGCTGTAGGAAAGGTGCGCGATCTCAATACGTCAGTTTCGAACATGAACTGACTCCGGTGCTAGTCTTCCCTTGTTATGCGCTTCGTGAACAATGACTTCCAAGAAAACAAAGAGCCAACTATCGGAGGTACGAACACAGCCACCCCACTCATGCTATTGACAAGCGGCGCCTTGGAGCTAACATAACTCTCGCCAGCTGCTTTCCTCACGCAGAAATGTAACCTACCGAGCCGTACCATCAAGTTCGAGATCTGGGATACTGCAGGCCAGGAACGTTTTGCCTCGCTCGCACCCATGTACTATCGCAATGCGCAAGCCGCCCTCGTCGTGTACGATATCACCAAGCCCTCATCTCTCACAAAAGCTCAACACTGGGTTGCCGAATTGCATCGTCAAGCGTCGCCCGGCATTGTTATTGCGCTCGTAGGAAACAAATTCGATCTTGCCACTGCTGGTGACGAGGACAGGCCAGAGGATGCAGATGCTGCGCCTGCAGCCGAGGGAGAGGAAGAGCAGGCACAAGACGACCAAGACTCCAGGAGAGTGCCTAGCAAGACTGCAAAGGCATATGCAGACGAAGAAAGCTTATTATTCTTCGAGACGAGTGCAAAGACTGGGCACAACGTTGCTGAGGTGTTCACTGCTATCGCAAACGCAATTCCAGAGGCGAGCTTGAAGGGGCCACGCCATGTAGGCGGCCAAACGAACCTGGCTAGACAAGATGCTGACCGGGTAAACCTGGGCAGTGCGCAGCCACAGGGCCCCAAGGAGGGTTGTGCGTGCTGATATGCTTTTTGGGCAATGGGCTTCAATTACATATTAATGGGCGGAAACACTGGAGATATAGATTGTCAGAGTGTTGATCGCAGATTTATGACAATATTTTTTTTCTTTCTCTTTCTTACCCCTACTAGGCGTTGAATGAGGAGAAGCTTAGTACTCTTTTTGCTTGTCAATAATACCGTTTCGCAATGCATTGGAGACTAGCTGCTTGATTATGAGAGATTGCGCTAGAGATATCCCGGCGCTATGGAACACTGCAGATGCAAGGGTATACAACAGTGGGAATGCCTCTGATACTTGTGCTACGCAACATGCCTCGAAGATCACCAGTGCTTCATCTTCTCTCTGAATATGAGCGATCATGCTTGACTAATAGCATCATATCTAGGCCATGGAGATTGAGTGCTTTGATCGATGGTTCTGGGTCTTATAAACCACTTGTCTATCGACTCCATACGGTACGTAGATGTGTTTTGGAATGCAGGTAGTTTACCAGATAGACTGGTAGGGAATTGGACTTCAAGTGGGAAGGATGCAATCCTGCGAATTTGCTTGTTTAAGAGACCTCATATTAGCTTCAGTAGCTCATAGACAAGAATGTCATACGTGAGATGGTCTCACAGTGACGAAAGTAGAGTCTCTGCGAGTGCGACCAACGATTGCGGGGCCGCTGCGCACAAATCTCACGCTAACCTTTTTCCCTCAAACACCCATACTTCTCACTACTCATTCGCCCTTGCGAAACTATCGTGTTTGACTCACCATACATCACTCATCTCGACTCAGAGTGTTGCCTAACATAATCCTGCATATATCTTGTCGGCTTTTCCCCGCATTCGTCAAAATTCGCCCCGCAAATATTTCCCGCATCTTCAGCAGGACTATCACGAACATGGCCAGAGGTGGTCGTGGCGGCGGCAGTCGCAATCCAGCCAATCAGCCAAGAGAAGTGCAGGTTTCGAAGAAGATAAGCTGGTTACTCAGACATGGGGCTGACAAGGAGGGACTGAAATTGGGACAGGGCGGCTATGTCAATGTTCAAGATGCGGTAAGTTTGCAATCGCAGTGTACATAAACAAAATCACCGAGAACAAAAAAAAAGCCTGAACTGGGAAAACGCCTTGTTGAGAATCTTGGTCGGATGGATCAGTTTTTATTGGCTTTTTAGAAGGCAGCGGAATAACAGTTCACAGCTCAACACCAAGGCCCTCCAGAGCCTCAAAGTCACTTTTGCAGAAGTCCGCGACGCAGTCGCAAACAACGAGAAACAGCGCTTCTCCATGATCCCAGCATTGTCACTCGACAAAGAATCGTCTGAAGCGCCTACATCCGAACAACTTCAAAGCACACAAGAATCAGACGATCCAGCAGACTACCTCATCCGCGCAAACCAAGGTCACTCCATCAAAGTCGACAACGAAGGCCTCCTCGTCCCCATCTCCACTGAAGCCGGAAACGTCCCAGACGTCGTTGTCCATGGCACTGATGAGCGCGCCTGGAACCTGATCCTCAAGAGCGGCGGTCTGCGTCCCATGGGGAGAAACCACATCCACTTTGCCTCTGGACTACCCGCTGGCTTCAAATCCCTCGACTCCACATCTGCATCTGCGGACGCTGCGCCCGTCATATCTGGTATGCGCAAGAGTTCGACGATTCTGGTCTACGTTGATATCGGTGCTGCGCTTGCTGCTGGTATCAAGTTTTTCATCTCGGAGAATGGGGTTATTTTGACGGAGGGGAATGAGCAGGGGGTTTTGCCGTATACTTTCTTCAAGCACGTGGAGAGCAGGAAGAAGGATGGTGGCGTGTTGATGAGTGATGGGGAGTTGCCTGATGGCGTCACTGTTGATGTTGAAGAGTGGCAGAAGGAAGTTGGGCAAGGGCAGAAAGGTAGAGGGGGTGGCGGAAGAGGTGGCCGAGGTGGTCGGGGTGGCGGTGGAAGAGGAGGTAAAGCGAGAGCAGTGGACGATCCAAGAGACACGATGGACAATGTATAGAGTACCAATCAATCAATCAATCAAGAAACAAGAGCATGTAGATAAAGAGTGCAATTTTTTTCATGTTCATAATACTGATTACACAGTTAAAAAATAGGTATATAGCAAAGTGTCCTTCCCAGAAGCATTCTTCTTTTCTGTAACCAGCATAAACTCCTGTCTATATCTTACATAGGAAAAAAAAGTTAAGAAGTGTGTAGAAAATTTTGGTAGCAAAGTGTGTGTAGAAAGTATGTGCGAAGAAGCGTAATGAAGAAAGGTATCAAAGGTATGTTTGAAGAAGAAGAAGAAGAAGAAGAAGAAGAAGAAGAAAAAGAAGAAGAAGAAGGATGAAGGAAGAAGAAGAAGAAGGATGAAGGAAGAAGAAGAAGGATGAAGGAAGAAGAAGAAGAAGGATGAAGGAAGAAGAAGAAGAAGAAGTCATGTAGAAAAAAAAGAGAGGATGATCAAACATCCTGCAGCGGTCGTCCCTGAGCCGCATTCTTCTCCGCAAAGTAATCCCTTGCCGCGACACCCTCAGTCTTCAGCATACGGCTAGTAGGCCTCGAGTCCTCACGTGAGCCATGCGACATGACGAGTTCAGGCGCAGCAACATGATCGTACGAGTTCCTCGCGGTATCCAAGTCATCATCCTGCTCCTCGACACTGGGGCGACCAGCAACCGTGCGCACCGTAAGGCGACGGCCCAGACCGCCCTGCTTAGAGGCCTGGTCCTCTTCAAGGCGAATGACGACCTCGACAGCCTTTTCGTCCTCGATGACCTTGGGGTGACGCTTGGCGAAGTAGCGAGCGTACTTGTAGAGTGACCAGTAGCAGCTTGCGACGTTGACGAAGGTGAGGACGATCTTGTAGGGCAGGTAGTAGACGTAGAGGAGAACCCAGCCGACGCGCTCGTTCTTGCGGCGGAGATGGACTTCGTTGAAGATGATGACGTTGATGGCGTACATGACGATTGTGGCGACGAGGAGGTAACCGCAGAAGTCCGGGCGGACGTAGAAGGAGATGGGTAGGATGAAGGGGGTCAGCAGGTAAAGGAGAGTTTCGTAGACCTGGAGGTGTATATGTTAGTATATGTGAAGGGGTGTGATGTAGCAAAGGTGTGTGTGTTTGTACTTACCTCTTGGAAGACAAAGATCTTAGCACCAATCTCCCACCAGCCGAGCTTCCAGTCGCAGAGGATGTAGGCCATGTTGTAGTACATTCCGTTGACGAAGAAGAAGTTCCAGCGCTTGAAACGTTGAGAGAAGATGGTCATTTCACCAAAGCCACCGCGAGAGCCGCCGCCAGCGAAGAAGACAGCAGTGGGGGTCTCGGTCTCGACGAAGACTTGCGAGCACATCTTGATACGAGAACCAAGCTGGCGGGCGACGTGACCGAAGAACCAGTCCTCTGATACACTAAAACCGGGGTGCTCGTGGAAAGTCTTGATGAGGAGTTCACGGTCCCAGAGGGAGATGGCGCCGTGGGGGAAAGTAGCAGAACCGACCTTGCCGGCAAATTCACGCTGGATACCGCTAAGCTTGTACTCAAGATCCTGGGCTTGTTGGCAAAGGTTTCCCTTGGAGCCGTTAGGTCCGACGGATTTGATGGTGTAACCAATGCACTTGACTTTGTCAGTCATGCGGTCAGTGACGATGGGGAAGTTATCGGGAAGGGCACAGTCATCATCGATGAGCAAGACGTTCTTGAACCCCTTTGCGGCGTAGCAGCCAACAAACTGGGCAACAATCTTTGATCCAATAGGCGACCAGATGTGGTTGACTCCGTAAGGGCGGCAGACCTCTTCCGTGTTGTCGAGTGGCGTGGGGCTGTTTCCATTGGCAATGACGAAGATGTGAGACGCAGGGAAGATCTTCAAGGCAGCCTCTAGAGTGTTGGCAATGAGTCCGGCAGACTTGTAGCAAGGGATCATGAGGCAAGTGTCATCAACAGTGGATTTGTACTTGGTTTCTGTAGTGAAGTCGGCAGGCGGAGGGTCCTTCTCGAAGAGGATAAGAAGAGGAGCGAAGGCGTAGCTGTAGAGGGATTAGTAAAAGCCCCCAAAAAATTGTCCCCAAGGACCAACTTACAATAGCGCAATGCCAAGAGTGATACCGAATCCACCAGGAAGGACAAACTTGGTCTGGACAACCCAGTACATCCACCAGACTGCACCCCTCCAAAGCGGCATACCAATAAGCACAAAGTAGATGAAGAGAATCATGACGAGGTACAAGCTGTACTCGAAAGTGTTCTGTGCCCATGGCTTGCGCTGAATCTCGATGCCTTTCTTCTTGGCCTTCTCGTAGGTGCCGAACAACTCACTCCGTTGGAAGTAAGACGCGTTAGTCATACGACGTTGCAAAGAACCAGGAATGATACCATCAACCACTGACTGCAGAGTGTTCTTCCGCTTGTGCTTAGCATGGTGTACAGGTTGAGGTTGCTGAGGTGGCCCATCAAATGATCCGCGAGGCGTGTTGTTTTCTGTTGCGAAAGGATCACTCTTGATCGAGCTTGGCTTGGAAGCAAAGGGGTTCTCGTTGGAATAGGTCGATGATATGCTAGCTCTCCTCTCAAAGTTGGGCGATGGCGCTCGGCTTTCCCGAGGAGTGGTAGTCAGGACATCGCTTGTGCCAGGCACATAAGAGAGGGTTCGCTGGGCCCTTGTGCTTTCTTCGTCAGGTGAGGGTAGTGCATATCGTGAGCTTCTTCTATTGTTGTCGAAAGGATTAACTGTAGAGAACCGAACACTTCTTCTTCGTTCGCTTTCGCTTCGTGTCGGTCCGGCATCGGTAGAATCTTGAGTACCATTCCGGTGTAAACCCCTCGAGCGTTGGTTGCTGTTTTGTCGGACAGCTGATCGTTGACTGCTGTTTTGTCGGATAGCGGAGCGTTGAGTGTCATTTCGCCGAATACTTCCTACCCCTGCGTCGAGGAAAGGGTTCTCCTGTATAGGCTCCCATGTAGCAGTGTGGGTGGCAGTGTTGTCCCGCTTGGATCCAAGATTGCCAGTGGCACGGAGGAGATGAGCAGGAACCGCAACATCCTGGGATTGGGAAGGCATGATCTCACTGGACCGCCGGACTTGTCCAGGGAAGTAATCCGGTCTCCGAGACGAAGTGTCGAAAGGAGACACCATTGTGATGAGTAGGGTAGAATTTACTGAAGGATATTAAGCCTTGAGCGTAGTTATACCTGGGCGGTGGTGAAGATGATGAACCCCATTGTCAGCGGGGGCCATACTCCAGATCTTGTACTTTTCGCACTCTCGGGCGGGTACTCGGATGCCCTCATAGCGCCATTAGCATCTGGAATCACCAAAGCGTGCTAATGGCCCACATCTCACGAAGTGCGAGCACCCCAGTGTCGATCGAGACGGACTGCTTCGCCCATACTCTAGAATTGGCTGGCTTGTGCGCCACAGATGAAGTCTACTCTGACGTTCACGGCTGAGCCTGGACCAAAGAAGTACCCACGTTGCTTAATAGTGACCCAGACTAGTTAGCTCCCGTCGAATCTTAGCCTGGGGCAAAATTCTTGTGTCGAAACCTGAACCTGTTCGAACGACGGCGGCCAAGCTAGTTGGATCGTACTAAGTCAATCATTGAGCCACACTATCATCATTGCGTAAACGATTGTGTACACATCAACCTAACAGGAACGCATCACGTCAAGTCGTCTTGGGACGTGCAGTTGCAAGCCGTATGCTTTCTCAACATGTAAGACAAGAGTTCTCGGGAGCCTGGGCACCATTCCTGCAGGGCCCTTCAATACTTACATGCATACGGCAGTCTAATAAGACATGAAACATGCACAATGATTCTGACAGATCGACAGGGGCCTAGGGATAAGCCCAGTTGACGGAGAAGTCCTGACCAGGGGTAGCTGACGGAGAAGGTCATGTCCCGATTTCTGGGACCTGAGAGCGCAGTTCATGGCATAGCCATATGTGTGGGCCTGGAACACAGCCACATGGACCTGCATGCCTGCGGGAGCCACAAGTAAACCATTACGACCTGAACCAAGGAAAAAGTAGGGGTTCGAGACTACGCCGCCGTCCAGTGTTGATGAGGGTGAACAAGAAGTTTGTAATTGCTATGCCTAGCGTGAATCGCGATCGAAATTGAAGGTGTGATTCCTAGGCAAGAGAGCCCCTGCAAGTTATTGCTGATGGAGAATAGCGCTGGAAAATATTTTTCTCCCATGATCCGAGAGCGCATGGGATTCCTGTGATACACGCACGGTGTGCTATGATGACACGTGGGTTCCGTATTGCACTACAGGACCTGATTACCCTTGCGCAGGTACTTCGGAGAGTACTTCTTGGGTCGAGAAACACCGAGCTCGACCGAACCGACAATGTTCGGTGGCAAAGCGCATTAGGCCGTGGCTGTCAAGTAGAGCGACTACAAAGGTACTTCCAGATCGCAGATGCGCGCCCCAAAATCGGCGGTCCCTTCTTTGTTTTTATGGTTGACGCTACTGTAGCGTTGTGTCCTAATGTCGGCGCCGCTACAGTGATGTCCCTTTCTGTGGAGACGTTTAACTCTGATTATATTCTGGCCCTCCACACTTTCCTACCAAAAGGAAAATAATAGAGAACCAACACTTGGCAGGACCGCAGCGTTTTTGGTGAAACTGAGCAGGATTAATATGTTTATGAGGTCGAGTTGAACGTCGCTTAGAAAACGCCGTTCCCGCCGGCCCGTCAGGTGAGCCGCCGTAAGGCGTTCTAAGAATTGAGTAATTACGTCAGCCCCACCTTAGATGAAAGAGGCTTTGCTCGGCGTTTGAGGTACAACAACTGTAGCCTCCATTCACCCTTGGTTTTTTTCCAGCAATTACAACACGAAATGAACGCCTACGCCTCACAGTACCCGCCGGCTATTGCGATTGATCCTTCATACAAGGAGTTTTTCCGCACCTTTTACGCCACATCCGACACTCCAGAGGCGCACGAAGACTACGTCAAATACTTCACCAAGGATGCAACACTAGTCATGGCTTCCAAAATAGCAGTGGGCCGAGATGGTTTGTCGCACATTGCTTTTTTCGTCTAGCCCCCACTCCATACTTGCCATCGTCCTTTACTCTGACTCCCTGGTGCTGGAACTGCAACGGTTGATTCGTCCCGATGGGCTGACTCTTGGCTACAGAGATCCTAGCCTTGCGCAAAGCCATGTGGGAAACGGTCTCCAGCAGGGCGCACGCACCACTGAAGATATTTCCGTTTGGTTCAAACGCTAACGAAGTCATGTTGTATGGAACGGTAAAATACGGCCTTAAGGCAGGGGGAGAGTCAAGTAAAGACTGGGCTGCAAGGGCGCACCTCGTTAAAGAAGAAGACGGCAAAGTGATGATGTGCTTCTATCAAGTGTATCTGGTACGATATTCAGCCTTCACATGCCCTCGTTCAGAAGATTTGAGCTAACAAGCGGATCAAGGATACAGCAGCATAGACCAAGTAGAGTGTTGATCTTAGGTAAACCAACGCACCGGCTTGTGGAGCTATTGACGTATGTGGTAACATTCGCTGAGCTTGTAAGCATCGTATCCGATGCTACTGCTACCTACCATGACATTGTTGTCTCCGAAGAAAGTGGGTATGGGGGATGCTCCAACTCCCGGAATCAGACTGAACAGATAACTAGTTCGCTGTCTTCCGAAACAGTGATGGTTCTGTTGATATACTTAAACTGGAGACAACTACATGGTTCTTCGGGTGGCCCGGCTTTTGTTGGCGATGATTCAGGCCGGTAATCTTTTGAAAAGATACATGCTGACCACGCCGGATGTCATATTGATGCAAGAGCACCTCCGTATTCAGTTACCTTCCACTGATCCCTGCCCACTAGGAACTTTATTGTATGCCGTGTTCAGCGTGATGTCTAGGATGCCTGGGACGGGACAATTGATTGCTGCCGGCTTCTGCTGAATCACATCCGGCCATCAGCAACATTGGCTGTCGGTAATTTTCCATGGGCTAATGTCATACCGCCTCCGCGGAAATGCGAAAATACTGAGGGCAACCTTGTTATGGTCGGACTTGATACAGAGTGCGCCATACGAAGACCCTCTGGGACTGATGATGACGGTTCGGCTTGTTCTACTGACCATATTTGGCGAAGAGTTGCCCATCTGCTAAGCTGACATGAAATGACTTTACCAATGAACTGTATACGATTCCGAACACGAACGTCTCTGTATGTAAGTATCGCGCATCTTTGGGACCTTTTTGCATCATAAACCTGAAATCCAATCTGGAGCATCGCTACCATCACACCAAATCACTCTCCGCACTGATCTGGATGCTCAGTGCTAGAACTCGGCCCTTTCGTTACCGGTGAAATTTCTATGCCAAAGTCTTGGATATTTTGGGCGGACACCGTTTAAGGGGCAGAGAAATAACATGACTCGCGAACGGACCTAGATCGCGGAGCATCGGGCTGCCAATCGCGATGGCTTACGTCCAGACACGGTTGGCAGACGCCGCGTACCATAACCGTCTCGTTGAACCGCGAATACCACACGCGCGATCACTAAGTACCAAGCGATCTTGGCCCTTGGGTAAAAAAGCAAACACAGGCCTAAGGTTGTTTCTCGGGTTGGCACACCACTTGGGGACTGAACGCTAACGCTAAAAAGAATGTTTCAGAAACTGTCAGCGTCATCCATGGTTCGCGTGTGACGGGCGCTAGTATGCTTTTGGCAGCGGACTAGCAGCGGACTTGCAGCGAACCAACAAACCCTTACATTTGCAGGAACCGTGTCAACACGCTGTCCGGAAGCTTCAAGCCTTTCGTGCGTAACATCATATATCGACCAAATTCAAAAAAATTCATTAGTAAGCAAACAACGCCCGGCTAGCTCAATCGGTAGAGCGTGAGACTCTTAGCTTTCACGTCCTGATCAGACTCGATTGGTTATCTCAAGGTTGTGGGTTCGACCCCCACGTCGGGCTTGAGATCTTTTTTTGCTTTTGCCGCGGACCTGTCTACACTGTCATCATGCAGGGCAAAATGGCTTGTTGCTTGTGGAGAGATTTGTAAATCTTTTTGCCCCGCGGATCGCGTTTGTCACCATGCAGGGCAAGATGGCTTAAAGCTATGAATGTAAATCTTTCTAACCCCGCAGATGATCTCTTGTATCACCCGCATAGGCGAACAAAGAAAGGCAGGTTCCTTGCGATTCTGGAAGATGTCGCTAGTACAGTGACATAAATTGTACGTCAACGTAGGTATTTCGCCATGTACATGTACACCTACATAGGTGGCGCCTTTGATCTGCGGGAACACGTCACTATATGATTATTAGTCAACTTCATGGGTATCATTAATGTGTTCACTGAATCTTGAAAACACGTCTCTTGCACACACTGCTATTGTCATTCAAGGACAAGATCTTCTTCACTGAATCGTTGCATGTGCTCTGCACGCATGAATCGGTACTGCTACAGTATGTCCGTATTTTAGGAACTAGACTGCAGCTCACCGACTGTTTGGAGCTGGAGATAACAGCGAAAACTTTATCCATTTTAGTAATGTGCAGTTGATCTTCAGTTTCAGATACTAATACTGACATTCCGCTGCATGATGTATTGTGCAATCTCTTTTGTGCATCTATGTCTCCTATTCATATTTTCTTACCTATCTCTCGTTCAAAGCTTCATCTAGCTCCCATGAACGCACGTAAGAAAAATCGTATTACGAAACAGTAAGCCTGAGCTCTTGTATATTCTGAAACCCAACATCACGGAAAGTATCGTTATGCATTCTCACATCTTCTACATTAATGAACAACATAAGCGAAACAAAACTTTGCTTGAAACACTTTTTTTTCCTGTATATACTTGTCGGAGCAAATAGTAAACCTTAAGTTGCGGTGAATACCTTGAACATATATACCGCGACACAGTCATGTTTTCTGTGCTATACATACGAAATCAATCTGACTGTGTGCAAAACCACCTGTCATACCGGTACTATCCACTGTATCCAAATGACCATCTCTCTATAGCCGCACATTCAAGGTAAGCTTATGTGAGTCATAGCACATTACCAACCCTGCGAGAGAGACTCTTTCGTGTAACAACTTCCCGAAGGCCCCTTTCCCCTACATCAAGAACGCCTGTAATCCTTTCACCTCCTCCTCGCTAATAATAAAACATACCGAATTCAAACCTATCTTTATTTATCATAGAAGCAGTTTCGCATTTGTACAGCCAACGCCAGAGTAAGATAGTTTTGTAAGCTTCAGCACAGAAGAAGCTTTCTTGAAACTCTCTTTTCTTACTTGATTACTCCGAATCCTAAAGAAAACTACCCGGATCTCCCCTATTTTGGATAACTGGGTAGCAGTCAACACGACACCACTGGAAAAACAAGGGGCACAGCATTGTGCTGGAGGGACAAGGAGATAGAGAAAGTGATGGTTGTCAAGTCTACTACAATAGAAATTCTAATTTCGCAAGCCTCATCCCGTTCGGGTGCCTTTGTACTCTTCAATGTTTTCACTTCAGGAACTCACATTCAAAATTCTTGATTATATCTGCTTCGACAAATACAGAGGCGCTGGGCACCGCCATCACAAACAAGCCTCTTTTGCAGGCTTGTTCTTAGTAGAACGCTGTTTTGTTGTTCGAGCTGGGAGAACAGGGGAGGTGTGTAATGTATGATGGACGGATTGTCAATAGCATTGTTGGGAAAAGTTGATTTCTTGGGTTGATTTGGCTGGCTTGTTGGATCGAATCGAATCAGTCGACAGAGGTTTCCAGTATTCATCGGTCACAATAGAGGGTCTTGGTTTGATTGTTTGATCGGTTCTGAGTATGTGCGCATGTGTATGTGTGCGCATATATATTCTGAGGGAAAACCTATTTAGCATACGGACGAATATTCCTTTCAGGAGGAGAAGACGATTGAGATATGTTCTAGTCGGCTATCTTCCGATTGTCAGATGAAACACATGTAACTAGTGGTAGAGGAGGGTTGAAATGATGTTGCTAGCATTTCTGATTGAGTTATTGAGAAGGACCAGTGTCTCGTTCCACATGATTTGTTCGAGAAAACAGCAGAAAGCATTATCTAAAATAGAGGCTCGGAGATTGATACAAACTCATCGATTGAACATGCGACTCCTAAATCGGGCGTGTATACATCTGACTCTAGATCATCTCTCACCACTAACTCCTTACTAAACCCACATCTACTTATACAACAACGGCCCTCCAAACCCTACCCAAAGCACAACAGCCATTTCATCTACAGGTCCTTTGTCAAGTCGTAAATCTTCTGAATCTCTTTAAGCTGACCCTCATGATCAAAGTTGAGATCCTTCAGCATTCCATCATGGAACCCAAACACCCATCCATGCACAACGGGGAACTCATTCTCAGCCCAAGATTGTTGTACAGCAGCAGTCTTGATAATGTTCCTGCACTGCTCATACACATTGAGCTCGACAAGTTTGTTATACTTGTCATCCTCGGTTCCACCGTTGGCAATGACATCGTCGAGCTCCTTTTGGTGCAGACGGTATACATCGCGGATGTTTCGTAGCCAGGGGTTCAAGAGGCCCATATCTTTGGGGGTCATGGCGGCTTTGACACCGCCACAGCCGTAGTGGCCACAGACGACAATGTGCTTAACTTTGAGGTGGCGCACGGCATAGTTTACGACGGACATGACGTTGAGATCGATGTTGCAAACGAGGTTGGCTATGTTGCGGTGGATGAACATCTCGCCGGGCTCGAGGCCGGTGATGGCTTCGGCTGGGATACGGGAGTCGGAGCAGCCTGGAGGAAGCGCGGTCAGTGGTTGCTTCATTTGAGTTGGTCTACAACTGAGTATTTTGCAAGGCGATTCAGGATATCGAGACTAATTGGATAGCCAGTTGATCGCCCAGCCGACTCTCCGGAACGATTTCAGTTACTTTCATACAAAGATTGACTCACCAATCCAAAGATACTCGGGAGCTTGACCCGCGCTCATATTTTCAAAGAACGCAGGGTTCTTCTTCTTCATCTCCTCGGCCCATTTCTTGTTGTTCTCAAAGATACGGTCATGGCTCTGCTGGAGGTACTTGCGAACCTCCTTTGAATCCTCTGTTCCAGTCATCCTGGGCCACGAATACTGTCGTTTGGTCTGGAGAGGCTGCGCAGCGGTAGGTGCTTGTAGTTTTGGGATAGACGATCCGGTGTGGCAGAATCGCGACGAAGTCCGACCAAGTAGTGCAGAGACTGGCGAAGGATTTAAAGGTAGAGGTGAGCTTGATAAGAGACGCGCCGGAGAAGAGAGAAGCTGCCCCGCGGCAACTAGCTCTCGGAGGGCGTGGGGTAGCCGGTGCGGCATGACAAGAACCAAGATAGACAGCAAGTCCACAAATCGCCAATTCTTTTAGTAATTGTGCCGGCAGACTCGGTTCACAGAGAGGGAAGATGCGCGAAACAAAAAATATTTGTCGGGTTATTTTGTTGTTTGTTGCGCGCCGATTGGACGCTCTGACGTTGACAGATTGGGACATCGGTCCAAGGTGGTGGGGAGCTTGTTGTAGATCGGTGGACGAGAGATCTAGCGAACCGATCTCATCCAGATTTCAAGACCCAGCTTGACCCAGGGTGCTTTCTGCAAAGCATCAATATCCCTGTCTGTGACCATCAACATCGCTCATGCTACACAAAAAGCTCCAGAAAACACCAGACCGATGTCTCTGAATTACAACCAGCGCAGTCTCATCCTAAATCATGCCGATCGTCTGCTCAGCACTCGGGCTTGGCCAAAGACGATCTGCCCTTCCGAGATCGCGCGTGCACTGTCCGGCGCGGAGCTGGATACGCTGAACGCAACAACATGGAGAGACACCATGGGCATTATACGACAGCTATTGTGGGAGAAACGAGCATCTGGCGAAGTTGAAGTCATGCAAAAAGGAGACGTGGTGGCTGCAGAGAGCTTGGAAGAAATCAGAGGTCCGATTCGGGTGAGAAAGGTAAAGGCACAAGTTAGTCAGGTATAGTGTAATAATATGCATGCTTACCACAACATTCTACGTCTGCTCAAGCTGTTGCTACGCTGCCAATGCTGCCAATGTTCCGACCAACGCCGAATGTCAACTCCGCCAGCGCCCCGCAAATACAACAACTCCGGTGAACTCCCATCCATGCCCGTGATCTCTCATTTCTCAGGATAACTGGCCCCACTAACGTCAAGACCCTGCCATTTCTCATCCCAGCCCATGCCTGGATCTGTTGCATTACCCGCTTTACCCTCCTCGGTCAGGTTCTTGATATCACTCCAATATTCCAACTTCTTGCACTCGTTGTCCGCTGCCTCGACGGCTTTAAGTAGGTTGTTGATTCGGCGTTCCTCGGCTTCACCCTCGGGCTTTCCGTCTTTTTCGTGTTGTTCGCGGTGTTCTTTTGCAGTATCGAAACGGTCCATCAGCGTCGAGAGAAGTTGGCGGCGTGAATTTTGAAAAACAAGCATGGACATAATTGCAGGAATCTACACATGTTAGCGGGATCGAATCAAATAAACGCACGTGGGGAGTGTGTACCTGTTCTGCAAGGTAGTGTAGTTCCTCACCCCCATCGTTGATGAACTTGTGTATGTAAACAATCTTCTCGCGGTCGATTGCAGCAGCTTTCAGCTTCCTCATCAATGTCGCAATGTCTCTAATCTCTTCGTCCAAACTGGTTTGAGAACTGTCCAACAGACCGCTACCAGTGCCAAGCGTCGTAGATCTAGCCATGGTTGTACCGATGCTGAATTGCTCACCAAACATGCGTTCCTTCGCGTTTGCTTTGGTCTTGGGTGGCAGTCTCTGCTTGACACGTCTTCGCAACCAGCGCCGCCGGCGAACAAAACTATGAAACCATGGATGGTTGCCATGCCACGCTGAACCCTTGAACAAAAAATTGTATTGCCAGCCTTCCTCATCGACGTCCAGGCTCATGTCGACATACCAAGTTTTCCAGTCCCATACCCAGCTCGGGTCAGGCACCTGTGCGTTTGTGATGTTGACAGCTGAAGGCTTAAACTTGGCATCTTGCCAGGGCGCGGGATCGATTCTCAGGTTCCACAGCGCCTTGGAGGAGAAGAGTGGTATGCCGAACACGAACCAACCGCGCTGGTTTTCGTAGAGAATATCGATGTGGGAGCTAGTATTCGTGAGCTGCTGCTCGGATTGCGTGACGGTCGTCGAAGGCGTGTTGTCGCCATTTGTGTGGTCGACGAGGCTTATTTGCTGGTCGGCCATGGTGTTGAGCTGGGTATGTGTAGGAAGGAGGTCGAAGGCGGACGCTGTTGCTATCGCCGAGACATGAGGTCGATGTGGTTAGACAGGCGCGCCACGCTGCGTCTGGAGCTCCGGAGAGTTTTGATGCTTTCGTACAAGGAAACGAGGATCGATTCGCAGTATCGCTCGGGGTCGTGAACACGTTGCTGCGAAGGGTGCTAAGGTTGATGTATAGGGGGTTCGTAGCCAGGACGATGCACGCACGCCCGAAGAATGTCAAACGCCGCGCAACTAAATTGCAAGTCACGCTAAAACTACGGGAAAACGGAGTTACGTTGGCAGAAGCAAAACTGCAGAATGAATGGCGTGTGGTTCCCAACAGTCATGATGCTTTTCGAGGAGTTCACTAGTTTGGCGATCTAGTTCGCACGCGTAGTTGGACCATCCAACTGCGCAGGAATTACGTCACACCAACTGCGCTGCCTTGAAAGTCTTCCCCTCTTTCTTAACAGCGCTGATTCTTCATTTTTGATTTGCAAATTCACACAATCTAATTCCTCCCCAAATTCGAAGAACCTTCCCCCAAAAAAAGCAATCATCTCAGTCAACATGTCTCGCAAATTCCTAACCTACGGTGGTCTTACTGCTATTGGTGGAGCGACCTATTACCTCTACAGCGCTGGAGGTGACCCGAAGCTTGCCGAGAAGAAAGCAGAACGTACGTCATCGAGCGTCGCTTTACACAGAGCGCAAACTGACTGATACATAGACGATGCGGCGACTGCTACGCGCAGACTGAGAGGCGACTACCCTGGCCAGGACAAGGAAGCGAAGAAAGCAGCCGAGGAGGGTTACGAGGCAGTACGCGCCACCGCACAGCAATACGTAAGTTTGAAATAGTCTTTTCTTGTTTGCAACATGGTCCTAACTTGGACCAGGCCGATCAAGCCAAGGCGGAGGCGAACAGACTGGAGAAGAAGTTCGATGCTTACAGCGCCGATGCGAAAAAGCAGTACGAGCATGCAAAGGCGCTTGCTGAACAAGAGCTACACCAAGCCGGCAAGCAGGTCAACGCAGCGGCGAACAAGTTTGATGCCGTCGTCGAGGACAAGGCAGCAAAGGCAACAGGCTGGTTCGGCGGCTGGTTTGGTGGTAGCAAGTAAAGCATTGGGCATGAGTGTGCTGTTGGTGTGGTGATGGTAAGACCAGAAGAGAGCAGAAGCATTATTCTGGCACTTTGCATGAGCATTGGAGTACACGGGTATCAGTTCCTTCATCTCGGTAGCATAATGTAATACTCATATGTACATATACCACTGCTGGTTTTCCTGTCGCGTAGTGGTTCGCGTGTGTGTACGCGAGACCGGCTGTATGGCGTTTGCGTGCGGGTGCGGGGTGATGAAGAAAAAGAAGATGATATCGTTCGATAGCAGAGAACACTGTCTAACTCAGCGCGTCATTGTCTAGATGCGTATGGAGAAGAATGAGTGGTGGACGCGCTGCCATAGGGCGGGGCAATTACTCGTTCGGGTTTCAAATGGGTGGGGCCTTAAGTTACGCGACGCGAACGCGCAACGCGTCGAGGGTGTCTCTGCTTCCTTCCTTTCCCTTCCTTGTTTTACATACCCCCTCTGTTCATATACAGCACCCCATCTCCTTTGCACCACAAAGCGACGCCCGCACGGCATATTTCTTATCGACATTGATCCACGTATCTTATTGCCGTACCATTCTCACCTCTATCTTCAACAATGTCGCCCATTGCTCCTGGCCAGCTTCCAGCCGAGCTCGTCAACCTTCTCGCACTCCACTCGTCCTTTCTGACTGCCCTCTCACTGCATTACGCGCACAACGGAATCTCGACACCCGCAGATCTCCAGGCTTTGACTGCGTCTACAACTCTGGTATGGCGCCAGCGCAAGGTCACTTACGATGACGTCCGGCTGCTCATCGGAATCCTCGACCAAGGCCCTTCTGGCGCCAACAACCCCTACTACCTATCCGACTATGGCCATGGCAAGATTTGCATTGAGATCAAGGAGAGCAGCCCGATGATGAACGGAATGACGCACATGAACGAACAAGGCCTGCAAGAAATGTTCAAGGAGGGCCTAGACACATTGTGGTCGCAATGGTGTGCATCGCAGAAGATGCCGACTCGACCTATTGCCGTACCCAAACGCGGACGGGGACGCCCAAAGAAGACCGATGTCAAGCAAGCAACCATGGAGACTTTCCTCGACGACGCTTCCATCTCAAAGTTCCTCAGCCAACTTCCCCTTGCCGAGATCACCACATGCGAATCACTTGTCGCGCTTGCACCATCACAAGAAAAAGGACGCAAGAGATTGAGAGAGTTCAAGGAAAGTGTTCAGCAAGGGCGTGCACAAAAGAAGACAAGGCCAGCAACGGACAAAGAAAACGAGTCTACCACATGCCAAACACAACAGACTCAACCTGCACAACCCAAGATCACCGAATTCGCTGCTGTTCGCAAAACCAATCTTCTCGACCGCATCCTCGCCAAACAAGAAGCCGCCAAAGCTGGACCCGCCGCCCCTAGTCCTGCCGAGCTTCAACGAAGAGCAGCACTCCAACGTACTCCAGAAGTCATTGGCGTTCTCTCCCTCCTTTGTGCCAGCAAACCTGGATCTCGTGTTTCTTTCTCTACTACTGCTCTTGTACAGGCCCTGCAAGGCTCCATCCGAACTCCCATCTCAAAAGACGAGGCAATGAAGTGTGTGGAAGTGCTGGCGAACGAGGTTGCACCAGGATACGTCTCCCTTGTCAGCATGGGAGCCATGTCTAGTGTGGTTATCAACCAGATGATGAGGCCAACGGACATCAAGAGCAGGCTTATAGCGCTGGGCGCATAATCACCATGTCTTCTTCTTACTTCATTTTTTTTGTATAACTACCGATTCACATTGCCGGCGAGCGATGCTTCAACCCCCTTCAGCGTTTTTCTTTTCGGCTTTTTCTTATACCAGTCTTTCTTCTAGCCGACCTGTTGAACACGGCATTATACAGCATTCATGGGGCGTTTTTGTTTGTATAATGAACTATGCCTTTAATTCATGTATCAAATATCATTAATGACGCTCTTGTGTGTACCATGTTGCTGTATTCATTATCTGCCTGGTATTTTCCTGTGATGCAAATCAAACAAGGGACGCACTCAAAGCTCCCACACCAAAAATGTTAGGATAGCCGATCTCGAATTGGCAGCTTGCCAGCATACCTGGCTTGCTAGCGCCAACCCAAGTGAAAAGCCTTGCAACAGGAAAAAAATCCTAGTAGTCGCTTATCTAAACAGAGGTACCCACTCTTTCATCACCTTTGTCAACACCCCAGCATCAACTACTCCAGCTACACCTTCCAGTAACCTAATCCAAACACAACCACTCATCCCACCTCATTCAATTCCAAGAACGAAAGCAAAAATGTCGCCCTTCTCCCGCATGGCCCGCATGCTCCTAATCCTGCACTCCCTCGTCAACATGGCCCTCGGCGCATACAGCTTCGTCAACACGCAAGAATACGCCGCTATAACCGGTGTAGAAGCTTCGGATCGGGCCTTGCAATCAATCGGTAAATTTACCCTTTTCTCCCCCCTCTTCAAACTACCCAACAATTTCTACACTGCTTTTTTTTTTCTCAAGACATCCTTTTGCTAGCACTGACTCTGTGTGGAAAAAGGACTTGCTACCATAGCAGTGGGATGGTACCAACTCATCTTCACGTTGCAGGGAAATAGGCGTATGATGGCCTCTACGATACCGCTTCGATGCGGGTTTGCAGCCGTCATGTCGATGTGGGATAAGACACCATTAGTGTTGTATGAGCTTTGTGTGGTGTGGTTTTGTTTGCTTGCCGTCTTTGCGTAGATTTCTTGTTCATCATATCATCTATGTGTGGAATAGATATGTATCTAAGGGTATGACATATAGCCTTCGGGGTGATATAAAAGATATGAGAATGACAAAAGGAACGAGGGAGAGGAGATATGTCTAGCTCCACTTTACGCTTCCACCGGCCTTTTCTTCAAGACTCCATCCACCGTATGTGTCTACGAAGCCTTCTCGCGTAAGATACTCCTTGTGCTCCTCGCTTCTCCATGCCAAGGTTGTGCCGAGCTTCCAGCTTGTGTCCAGCTTGTCCAGTACCAGCTCTACAAGCTGCACGTTTTCGGGCTGCTGCACCTGGGGTTTCGCCAGGATAGCGGTAAGCTCTTCCTTTGTTGCCGCGCGGTGGAACGACGAGGCCGGGTCTGGGTGGTGGTATAGGGGGAGGAGGTGAGAGTAGTTGTGAGGAACGATATCGTTGTATGCTAGGAATTGTAAGAATTTATGAGTGAAAAAAAAACAGCGAGACGAGGGGGTATGATAGAGAAAAAGAGTACTTACGTTGTCGAGCACCCCAGATCAACCGCTCAATGGTATATCCCTCGTTGTTAATGACAAATATCACAGCCTTGCACTTTGCCTTGATCATAGTGCCAATCTCCTGAATGGTCAACGCCATGGATCCATCGCCAGTAACCAGTATCGTCCTTCCCTTGTTACGCTTGTTCACTGCCTCCAGCTCGCGCCTTGCAAGATCAGCGCCCAGCGTGGCTGCAGTTGCAAAACCGATGCTGCCGTAGTAGATCTGCGTTATGAGAGTAATGTCTTTGGGAAAGGTGATGTCGCCGATTCCAGGGTTCGAGGTACCTGTTTCGCTGATGACGACGTCGCCAGACTTGAGGAAGGCTTCTATCGTGGGCCAGAGCCAGGATTGTGTCAGGTGCTTGGCGTCTACATCCAGAGGTGTGCGTGGAGGGGGAAGCTGTGGCTTGGCTATTGAGTGTTGGGCTGTTGAGGGGAGAGCAGCAGATAGAGCGGCAAGGAGTGGTTGTATGGCGGTGGATGGATAGGATGTGCCCTTGACCTGAATTTTTCATTGTTAGTACCAATCGCCATATAAATGGGAGCAGAGGCTAATTGAGGCAGATAGGACTTACAACAACATCAAATGGGTTGATGTGGATCACTTTCCCTTCGTCCAACTGTCTCGAGAAACCAGCCGTGTTGGTGTCACATGGCACATATCCCAGCGTTATGACCAAATCAGCTGCTTTTGCAACTTCCTTAACACCTGGAGTACTAATTTCGCCATTCCATACGCCAACAAATGTTTCTTCGCTCTCATCGACAATGCCTTTGCCCATGTTTGTCGAGAAGAACGGAACGTTGAGCTTCTTGACTACTTGTTGGGCTTCTTTAATGGCACCGAACCGGTGCACAAGCGCATCTACTACGACAGTTGGCTGTTTAGCCTCAGCAATCGCACTGGTAATGGCATCGATTGCCTTTTCCTGTGCCTTCTCATCGACTTGTGGGGCCAGGTCGATCTTCTTGTCAAGTAAACTCTTGTCCACCAACTCGGCACTCAGATCCAGCGGCAAGAAAATGTACACTGGTCCACTCTTGATCACACACTCTCGGAGTACACGGTCAATCTCACTTGGTGCATTTTCAATGTCCCAGAGCTCTGCAGCGGCAAATCGTAGCCCCTCACTGGCCTTGTTGTATACTTGATGATCTGGCTTCGAGCCAATGCTATGATGAATCATCATATGATTCTTCTGCATCGCACGCGTGGTTTGCCCAACAACATGTATGACCTTTACGTTCTCAGACATACTGCCCGCAACGCCATTCAGTGCGCTTAATTCACCGACACCATGAGTGGTGACGAAACATCCAGGAACGTTCTTTATGCGGGCATAGCCGTCTGCGGCATAAGATGCATTCAGCTCATTTTGGTTGCCCGTCCACTTCAGGCTATCAACGTGGAAAATTTGGTCGAGAAACTGGAGGTTGAAGTCGCCTGGTACACCGAAGATTGTGTCCACACCGATTTGATGGATACGTTCCCACATGTAACGCCCAAGAGGGATTTTGTTTTCCGCCATGATGGGTACGCGTAGATAATTCTCTGCTCTAATGTTGTTGCAAAGCTGGCAATGTTTCTGTGGTCTTTGGGTGGCTGCCTTGGATGTTGTTAATAGGTTGACCTAAGAGTGTTTTAGGGCGTGATACGTAGCCGGTAACCCTGGCAGACGTACTGTAAACTTGACCCCGCAAAGACTTGGGTGTGACGATGTATGTAAGCGATGGCTTGGATGACGACAAGAATAATACAAAACTAGAAATAAATATACAATAACAACAAAGGTCAAGTAGTCTCGAGCTAGGGCGCGTAGGGCGTAATGATTGACAACCGCGGGTCGGTTGGAGACGGTTAGTTGATAGTGGAGGTAGTGCGGGGAGCGGCCTTGCATCGGAATACATAGCTGGATTCGGAACACCAGCTAAGTTCGGGACACCAGCTAGGTTCGGAGCACAAGCACGCTCGGAGCACAGAAGACTGATGATTATCTCAAATGTTATGCCGCAAGAGTGTCACTAAAGATATGCTGGAATGTCACAGAAAAGTGTATGCTTGGTTTGGTCTACTTAGGCACTCGCTTCTGTCGTCCCCGCAACTGAGTGCTTCTCCGCATCCTTGAAGCTCGCCATCTTAAAGTCATAGGGTAGCTCAAAATCTGCTTTCGGATCACCCTCGAAAGGCTTGAAATCTACAACGAGTGAATCCTTGACTGCAAAGACGGCATCATCGTCAAGATACTTGCTCTTGCGGTCGAAAATTTGCGTAACGATAGGCTTGTAGCCAGGCGCCGTGAGCAAGAAATGTATATGTGCCGGCCGCATCGGGTGCCTATCGAGCGCCTGTAGTACCTTTCCAGCCGGACCATCAAAAGGAATAGGATATGGCACAGGCCGTAAACAGTAAAAGCTGTATGTCCCATCCTTTCCAGTTGTGAACCTTCCCCTTAGGTTCATATCTGGTTGATTGGCATCCTGCTGTTCATACAGGCCATTTGGTGCCGTGTGCCAGACGTCTACTACTGCACCTTCAATAGGCTTTCCAGTTTTGAAGTCGGTGACTGTTCCATGCATCCAGGTACGATCGCCTTGTTCGTTGATTTCCTTCGACACGATACAAGACCCCATGGGTAGCTCCGGTGCGTTTTCTCGGTAGAAGGGTCCCAAGATGGCAGTAGCGGTAGGTTCATCTGCAGCTGTGGAAGCGAGCTTGTATGTTATCTCATCGACAAGTGACTCAAGGCCGAGAACATCGCAAAGCAATTGGCCTTCATTGCGTTTAGAGTCGGACATGCGACCTGCTTCGTTCATCTATCCAGCCTTAGTATGCGTTAGGTAGAGTGCAGGCTAGATGCGTAGCCTAAGAAAACGTGTATACGTACAAGCTGTACACCTGCCATCCACTCATCGACCGTAAGCTCATTCTCTCTCGCGAAATCGTGCAGATGCCGTATCAACCCCGCCGCGAGCTGTCTGACCCTAGGGGTAGCATTGGGCCCTGTCGCATTGATCACTGCATCCGTAAATTTTGGATTGAACTTGTGTTCCTTGTTACCAGATACCGCTGAATTTCTTTCGCTCATCTTGTCTTGGTGGGTTGTATAGTGAGAATGTAATGCTAGTGTATGCAGATTAAAAGGTGTGGCGTCTTCAAATACACGCCGCAATTACTTTGCATGGCAGGACCAACTCCGAAGTAAGCTGATAGTAAATAATGAAACGTGCTCAAGACCCGCCAACCGGCAAGATATCGGCAGCTCTTATGCACACCAGCGCAAACCAGACGCAGATAGCTACCGAGTTCCGACTAGATATGTACTCGCCATAGCGTGGCACGGGACAACATTGGATGGCGGGGTCGTAGAGGAATACTTTGCAAAGTACCGACAGGAGTTTACGCCGGGGATAGCGACTATCCGAGCCAGGTGCACCATCCGATGCCAAAGTTACAGTTAGCCGGCGAATGCCAATAGGTGCAATACGACATTGGTAGTCAGCATCAGCTCAGCAACTAGAAAATGGGGCTGCTGGTTGACGTCAATGGTAATGCTAGACATGCATATATTACCCAGCACGTTTCCAGGCCATTTTCCGCTATTTTGGGAGGTTCAGTGCACATTCAGATATTGAATATTAAAAAGACCAGATAACTTGGCCTCTGTGATCGCTTCCAATGCTCATGAAAGATTGCAACAGCAATCTGTACTGCGCCAAAAAAAAATGTCCAAACGCCTATGGCAATACCGTAGGTTGCTCAATCACTGTCATCATCTACCCTAGCCCTTTTCGTTGACCTGCCCTCAGGCTCTTGAATGCCGTATCGCTTTTCGCCCTTCTTCTCGCCCCGAACCTCGTCAATCATCTGATTGATGTTGAAAGGGTCGTCAGTATCCTTCTCAAACTGGACTGGTCCATCTCGAGCTTCTTGTAGATCGGCACCCTTGAAGCCTTCCTTCGCCTTGCCTAAAACTTCAAATTTGCTCGTCTTTGTGAGCCTGTCGTACGTCTGCCCGTCATCTTCTCCGTCGTCTTGTTGTACACTCGGGCGGTAGATGCTGCTTATTGCGTCTTGAGCGGCGAAAAGAGGCTTGTCATAATGGTTGTCCTCGTTGAAACCAGCATTGAAACCACTCGACTGATTGAACAATCGAGCATCATACATGGACTCTCCGCTTTGTGTTGGCTTTGCCAGGCCAAGAGCAACCTTCTCTGAGATATCACGGTTCTGCTCACGAGCAAGCATCTGAATCTTGCGCTCATTGCCCATGCGCGACTGACGGAGTTCACGCTGCAAATCCTCGCGACGCTCTTTGCGGGCATCCATTCGCTTCCGCACCTCTTCCTCCTCCGAGTCTGTTTCTGAATCGCTCTGGGATCGCCTTCGGGAGGCATTCGCACGGTCTTCTCGAGCCTGTTTTGCCAAGTTGCGCAGGTGCTCCTCCTTTTGCAGCTTCTCCTTCTCTGCCAAGCGCTGTTGCATAATGGCGCGCTGCTTGACTTCCTCTCGAGCGTGCCTGTCTGCAGCCTGGAGAGCCTCGCCGAATTGCGCAAACTTATCGTTGATTGTGATGTCCTGGAGACCCCGCCCATCGGCTGCCAGACGCTTATCTAGAGGTACTGTGTAACCCTTGGGGTTCTTCCAGTTACTAATGGGAGGCGGAATCTTCCACATCTCTTGATCTTCGGCGGTCAGTTTTCGCGGCGGAGAGTGTAGAACGGGCGGCGGAGGAGATGGCGGTCCGCGAGGAATACGTTTGTGCTTGAATTTCGGTGGTTCCATAGGATCGATCTGCCGCTGTTGAATCTTGAAGATGCGCGTCTTTCCCTGGGCCTCGCCCATTTGTGCGGTTGGGGTGTATCGCACAAAGGTAGGCTCATCGTCTTTCCGACCCTGTACGTTCTTTGGTCGCTGTGCAGCAGTCTGTCCTGCTACCAAGGCCATGAGTGCCTGTTCTGTCTTCTCTTTTGTTGCCTGTACCACTTCCTGGCTCGGACGCGACAAATCCAGCTCGCCGGCATCCGCTCGTTGACGTAGCGGGATCAAGTCTTTGAAGCTCGCCTGTACGATCCTTGAGTCGCCGTGTCCGCGCCTCGCAATCTCATCGTATTTGGTCTTGCCCTCTCCGTCGACTCTCCTTACGAGGGCATTGGATGTGGATGGTGTGCCCTTCTTGCCCATATCCAGCGGATACTGCGCGACGTGAACCTCTGGAAACGCGCCTCCATCGCCAAAGTCCTCGGGCACGCGGGGCCGCCAACTTTGCCTGCTACCGTATGCGGGTGGGCCATTCTGCTTTCGTGCGACCTGCGCTTCGTACTGCTCGGAGCTCAGCACACGCGTGCTGTTGGTGAGTTCCTCCTCCTCACCCGAGTATTTCGGCTTGGGCAGCGACTTGGACAGCGTCGCGACAGACATGTTTGATGGTTATGGGGGGACAGAGTTGGGTATCGCGACCGTAGAGATGTGCCTGGGCGGAGGCGATGGCAAGACAAGATTATTTCGTCGGGCTCGTCGGCGGGCTGGTTCTGCCGGAACCGTGTCACGTGATCCAGAGCCTGGTAGGCAGGATGGCGGGAGGCGCCATGGAGACGTGAGATGTGCCTCGAAGCCTTCACCGGAGTGCCAACTGTGCCTCCACTCTAGTGCATTCACACGCAGCCAGTCAGTCTGTGCCAAGTATCATGTTTTTCTGGATTCATATCACGAGTACGCGTACTACATACGGACCAAGGGTTTGTTTGGCGTCTGGCTCTTGAGTACACCAATACGAGTCTCCTTTTATACACTACTACACTATCAGGCTTGCATAAAGCATAAATTCCCAGAAACCTCAGTGTCATATCGGCCGTGCCAACTCGCTTATGCGCTCCGTGGATGGCATCACTGCCCGGGGATAGCGAATGCAGGAACAGGGTCGGTCATGACAGCCACGCTGCAGCGCTCGCCCAATGCGGCTTCGCTCGTCGCCTCGAATTGGGACGGGACAAAAAGAAAGCAGGTGTTTTTCGAAGCAGCGGTGTGTGGCTCGCGCAGGAGGAGGGTAAGATTAGGCGTGAGCAGAAGCTCATTTAAGAGCGAGGGACTGCGAGTCAGTTGGCAGAAGGGGTTGCAGTTGTGAGCAGCAGGGCGCAATCGCTGGGTAGATGGCGATGCGGTGCCGCTGGCGCCCGTCCGGACGTTGAGCACACGGTCCCTCCCGGGCTGGCAACGATGGAGGCGGTGGAAAGGTTTAGCATGAGTAGAGGGCGGGTATAGCGGGTGCTATAGGTGGTGGGCGACGGGTATAGCATAGGGCTGGCTGCACATCATTCGCTCTCTTGAGGGGGCAATGTGCCATGTCGTGTAAAGGCCCGGCCACCCTAGCAGCAAATGGGCCAAGGTCGAGAATACTGGCCATGTGCAGCGCCGCAGCGTCCCAGCATCTACCTTTGAACAGCAAAGGCACTATGTGCAATTTACCAAGGCGTACGCGCAGTCTGTGGGCCCCCCTCGTAGCAGCCATGGCAGGCTGAGTGTGCGCTCTGAAACGTTGCCCGTCATCCCTGTCTGGTGTGTGCCAGCGCACCTGGATTCCTGCAGCCATGCCGACCCATTTTCGGAAATCGTCTGGAGGAGCCTTACAACAACAACACCAGCACCAGCACCAGCACCAGAGCCAGCACCCGCCGACGCCGCTGCGTCAACCACAACCACAACCACAACAACACGACCCCTCCCGGCGCAACACGCTGACCGCGCACACGTCGCCCGCCCCCAAGCCCACACGCCAGCGCACAAACACAAACCCCGAGCCCCCGACCCTGCTACGTCTGCCCTCGACCACCTCGTCCTCGTCCGCTGCCGCACGTCGGCCCCCGGCCTCCCATAGTGCCCATGGCATAGACAATTCGCGCGGTCCTCCCGTCACCCTAGTTACGCGCAGTCGGAGCTCGCAGAATCCCGCCGATCTCACCTATGCGCACCAGCAGTTCTCTCCCACCGCACTGGCATCGCACACTGGCCCGACCCCATTGAGCAAGCGACGCGGGGAGGAAGAAACGGGCAACTGGAACGGCCCCCCGCAAAAACAACTCCACCAGCAACCACAACAAACAAGCACCACGGCGTCCCCAAGCCTCCTGCGCCCGCCCGCCCCCAGACGCAATTCCACCGCCAGCTCCCGGCCTCCGCCCCGACGAATGGCCAGCTCCACCGAGTCGTCCGAATACGATTCTGGTCCCCGCAGCCGGATGGAGGACTACCATGCGGCGCACAGCGGACGGGGAGCGCCTGCGCCCGTGACTCCAGGCACAGATGGCGACAAAGAGGACCTGTTCCTAAATATTGCCGCAGATAGTGCGCCCAAGCAGCAACAGCAGCAGCAACAGCGCACAGCAGAGTCCACAGCGCGGATTGACCGGTTGAAGGTGAGACCACCCAGTCTTCAAGATGTGTTCGGATTGCAGCGACATGCGTGTACCATGGCCGCTCGACTCTGGCAGCTTCCCAGTGTGTCCGAATCCTCTATCCCCCGTGCGCCGTCAACAGTATGCACAGGAAGCTAACCACCACAGTCTCGAGTCGCCCGAATAAATGAACGACAGTCATACCCATCAGCTCTACAGACGCCGTCGCCGTCGCAGTCCAGCTCTGCCACGGCAACCTCGAGTCGTATACCCTCTGTCGTAGACGCCAGGTCAGGCGGTCTCCGTCGGGGCTCGCTCCTGCCCACTCCCTCCCGCTATGAGCGGGCCCAAAATTCACCAGCACCTGAACCAGCACACCGGACGCCTCAACTATCGCACAAGGTATCTTTAAGTTCGGTACGGAGGGATTCGGATCTCTCACCACGCGACTTCCTGGCCCAGTTCTCCTCAACAAGGCGCGCATCTCAGCCAGACGTCACACCCCCAAGCCGTACACCCCTTCAGCCATACAGACCGTCGAATCTCTCCCATGAACCACGCACACCCCACATAGAGACATCATTTGAAGCTGCTTCGCGCGCCGACGGTACCGAATCGCATGGCTCCACAGGACCTGCAGCGTCCGTATGGGACGAGCTGGATGAACTCAAGTCCCGGATACGCAAGATTGAAATGGGAGGCAAGATACCTTCAACGTCGGGCGCAATTGTATCTCAAGCGTCAGCAGATCGCCCACGGACAGCGAATACTTCAGCTACGACTGTGTCTTCATCGCCAAACCAACAGCGAAAGGCGAACCTGTCTCCGTCTGACTCTACAGTCGGCGCTCTTACCCCTAACGGCAACAATAACACCAGTAACAACACCAGCAGCAACAACAACAACAACAAAACCCATCCGCTTTTGAGGGAGGCGCTAGCCAAGGCCCGACAACACATATCACCCGCAGTGTATCGCACGTTGGAAGCAACTGCACAGGAGGCATTAGCACTCGCAGAAATGAGCGGCAGTGCTGGTCCTCAGGGCACACTTCATTCGGCAAGCACCATCGCCAATGGTGCAATCGTGTCTGATCGTCAAGTTCGGCGTAAAGCTGACAACCTTTGCCGGAGTTTGACAGAGCTGTGTATAGCTCTATGTGACACCAAGACAGGCTTCGCCAGTCCTGCTTTTCGGTCAAGTACAGCCACAATTTCTCGTCGGCCAAGCGTCCAGTTCAACGGCGAATCACCAACCATACGAGAAAGCATCGAACCTGAGAGCAATACATTGTCTGGTGTTAGTCCCAGCAGAGCAATGTCTCGCATAGAGGCTCGAAGGAGCAGTATGCTTGCCGTTGGAACTGGGGGTAATCAACGAGAGACAAGTCAAGAGCCATACGACGACAGGCACCTCGCGTCGCGACTCCAGCGAGCAGGCACAAGTCTTCATCGTGCACGCAAGAGTACCGAGGAAGATGACGACGACACAATACTATTCCGGGCACCATCTCGTGCAATGACGTCGATCGACTTCCGGTCGCGGCAGCAACAAAATGAGAGTAACCGGTACAGCACCGGTCGGCAGATTGGTTCTCGCGAGCCAATATCTGACCTACAGCCATCGCCTGCTATCCAGACGACATCGCACCTTCGTCGGCCAAGTGTTTCGAGCAGTACGCCGTCGAATGAGCACAGTCTCTTGTTCCGTGATCAGAATCGGTTCGGTCACAACCTAGGCCGAGAGGGATCTCCAGCCCACTTCGAAAAGCCTTTGTCCGCCGGTTTACGAGCTAGAACGCAATTGAGCGTTGCTCGAAACCCAAGCAACCGACATTCAGTGGGTGGCATGACAGATCTCGGTCGCAATGTGAGCCTTGGTAGAAGGCTGAGAGGATCCAGCACCGGAGAGTAAGTAGACTAGAAGCTCCATACACCGTTCCAGTACGGAGCGGACGTTGGACACATGGCATGATATAGAAATGCGGGTCAGTCAAAAGCTTGATTTTCACACGCGGCAAATGCCTGAGAAGAATTCTCAGAGTGAGCGGATGCAGCAGTGTTGCAAATTTGTTACTGGAAAGACAGATACGGAATGTTTTTCGTCGATTTCTTTTCTTTTCTTTTTTACCTTTTCTTTGTTTCTCCAGCATCTTCAAGGAGCATCTGTGGGGATTGTATAGGCGCCGAAAAGTCGTCATGACATTTGGCAGCATGAACTACATAGGGGGGGGGGATGGGCTGGGTGCTTGTTATCCAAGAGCCATCGAGGGTTTATCATGCGCGGTAGGCGCAGCTGGTCCTCCGTCGCCGGCACTCTCTTCACACAGCTGATGACCGTTCGGTGTCTTTTGTTCTCTTTTTGTGTGTGTGTGATTTTTTTTCCTTGATAGTTCATATACCACTACGTATCTCTTGCACCTTTCTTTGCACTTGTAAATAGTATCACTTTTTCGAGAATTGTTTTGCTATGCTCATCTACGTATGTCTAGTATGGGTGAAAGTGTGCTTTGGGAGGCAGTTTCCCTCTTTCCGAATTCTCTTGCAGGCGATTGGACAGTGATACGGTCGACGTATTCAAGTCGAGCAAGCGCTTTGTCACCTTGTCGTTGCTACATGGAGCGACTGCGTATATGAGGGCTGTTGTCCAGATTTTGATCACCCACCTGGATACTACAAGGTAACTGCAACCTCATTTCAGCGCATGTCTCTCATGAGTCGTGTGCGAAGCAGGCGTTTGGCGGCTCTCACTCGGAGGAATGCTCAGTACCTTGGTTCTCACTCTCAGTGCCACACAGACACGTGCAATGATATCACTTGCATTGTACACGCCACGCACATAGTCACTCAATAGCCCGAATCATGATAATCACTTTACGAACTCTCGCAGATATGGTTGGTGTGACGTAATATAGGGACCATTGGAGAGTGGCCTGATTGTAGATAATAACGGCACTATATAGTTTCCTCAATTGCGGATGCCCCTAGAGACTGGGGAATCAGCGAGCTCGCATAACCAAATTTAACGAGATTTTTGAATTGACTCACAAATATTTCCCCAATGTAAAAAGAAAAGCGCCAGAGTGATGCTCTGTTCCCGACCCTCTCACTGTTCAACTCTCGCTACTTCAACCGTGAATGCAGCTACGTGTGCTGTGTTGGAATACAGTTTGCTTCCCCCACAATAACGCGCTTGTTCTCCATCACCGGTACAAAGAGTTCCCCTCTCACTCAAGCCTTGTATCTACCTAGACCTCGACTGCCGGTTATTTGTTCCTCAGCGCCCAGTCCTCTGTCTCGACAGCAACAAACACTTGTCTCAGCCTAGCCACTGCCTGCCATCATTCACTACCGTCGCGAACCCGCACACGACTTCCACTTTCACCGCTGCAACCCCGCCTCAGAGAACAATTGTTCGTATACACTCTAGCGTGTCTCCAGGAAGCGCTGGTCGACTTGTCAGGTACCAACAATCACTTTCTTTCCACAAAGAGCCATTCCTTACAATGCAACCAGCGCTCCAACCTCTTCCAAAGATACGATGATCAAAGAAATACCCCAATACGTCATGGAGATGCTAGAAGAGCAAACCGATAGGCGCGACCCGGCACAGATCACTACGCAGGTCGCACCTTCTTCACCAGCACCATCCTCCCCACTGCACGTCCATGCCGAACCTCAGGCAGAATGCCATACAGCTCTAGAGTCTGCAGGCTCAGAATCTAGTGAAAGCACCCAAATAACGACCGTTGCAAATACTCACAACGCCCGTTCCGACTTGGGCACATCAACGCTGGGCGTTGACTCGCCTAGGAATACTGAAGCACGTATTCAGGCACACCTTCAAACCCACTCGCCACCTGTGACTGGGATTTCTATAGTTTCAGAACTTGAGGGATGTTTGGAAACAAAGGCACAACTACAAGAAGATGTACCTGTCCCTCACACGACTTCGCTCATTCCTCCCCCAAGTCAGGATCAGGATAACAAAACGTCTATGACGCCACCAGCTACACCCCCTCAGGGTACGCTGAAGTCCTCAGCACCTGTGTCTACGCCCGACAGTCCTACGGCCCGTACAACAGCTACTATGACTCGGCCATCTGATCAAGTGGTTCCCCCTATTGCAAAGTACTTTAACCAATCTAGAGTAGCAAAGCATGCGCGCCTGGGGCTCTCCATAAGCTTTGAAAATACACGACACAGCATGCGCTATAAGAGTTTCAGGATGTTCATGATCGGTTCGCGTGGATTCGAGCGCGCTAATTTACTACCCACAAGGCAGACGAGGCCTCCACTGCTGAAGCGGCGGTATAGCATCGATGTCAATACTACTGAAAACTGGGGCACCTGCTTCGCAATGGACTGGGAAGAAACAGATATCAGGGTTCGTATAGTTCATTCACACGGAGAAGTAGCTAAACACTATGCTAACGTACAACAGTGTCCGCCTCGTCAGTACAAATCTCTCGACTTGGAACCTCTACCCATTCTTTTCCACTGGAGTTTTGTTCCCCATCCTGGTCGATATCCCGCATTCATGACAATGTTCCAATTGCACCCGCGATTTGATTCCAACGTGTATCTCAGACTAGGGGATATCACAATTCAAAACGATGCTTTCTGCCATATCAAAAGTACAAGCTGGGATCATGGCGAACCTTGGATGCGAGACGAAAGTCTAGACATGGCTCTTGAAGTCCTCCGTCGAGATTACAATTGTGAAAATCATGGAATCGCAATCACCAACTCCATGGTCTCACAAATATGCCTTTTCGCTGCGGAAAGTGAAGATAGTAGTCCCCAGGAGTACGCTCAGTATAGAGCACGTTTCGAAAACAAGGCGTGGATTTTTCTTGTCATCAACGATGCAATCGGTGGCGTTGAGAATGGCTGCTTGCAAGGAAATCACTGGTCGCTTCTCGCCATCGACAGAATACATCATACAGTCTCGTATTACGATTCTCTATTTCTTGGCAACGACCACCCTCGACACCTTGGTTTTCAAATCGGTCGAGGCATGCTGAAAATCCTCGGAGAAGATGTCAAAAATTGGCAATATCGAATCCAGCAGTACACCCCGCATCAAAACCACCACAACCAATTCAGCTTCGATGATGGTGCCTGTGGACCTTTCGTGTACAAGATGACGGAAGTACTGATCAAGCGCATCAAACTTTGCCAATTGCGTGGTGAGGAAGACGAATGCTTCCTTGATCTGTGTGAAGGCTTCCCGCTAGATTTCAAAAGACACTTTCACTCGTTTCTAGTTCGCTGCGAGATACAGAGGAGGATTGCCCGCTGGAAAGGCATCATGGATGCGCCTCATTTCGCAGATGACCGTGACCGTCAGGCCATACGTGGCGACTTTGTTGAACTAGACGACAGTCCGGTTATTGATTTCGAAATACCGCGCCGACCAGAAACACCTGTAGACTGGCTTGCCTCCCTGGAAGATCAGAACTATAACATTTTCGAAAACAGTAGCGATAGTGACAGTAGCCAAGGAAGCTGCCTGAGCGAGACGACTGTAGTCTTGGCGCCGTCGCCTGATCCACAGGAGATTTATGCTAATGGAGATACTAATCATGACCAAGACGAAGACCGTGGCGGTAGCATCCTCGGCCTTGGAATCACTCATGAAGAGTCTACCACTGACGGCATACAATGGTCTACAAACTCGCCCACACCATCCTCTGCCGAAAGCGATCAAGAAGAGACTGCTGGACTTGTCTGAAGCAGCCCACTGGCGAAATATTCTTTGTTACCGTTCGACTGCTCTGCGGAAAAGTTATAATGGAGGTGGTTTTTTTTCAGCTTCGATTGCCCATGCTGTCTCCTCACCAAAAAAAAATGATGTACTGTGGATTTTGTTATCGCTGCGTATTGCAGTGTACGAGTGGGACCTCTCTGGCTTTGCTTTTTACAAGCCATCTTGTTGCTATGGCTATTGCTGGCCACCTAGTACTAGCTTCCAAGGCACCAGACTGAGTAGAAGAGTCATATTCTTACTGTCGGAGTACGGCGTTGTATTTAATTTCGGAATAAAACTATCAATCATGCTGTAGAAGACGCAGGTGCCCAACATGTGAAAGCAGACAAGGATATCTCATCTCCAAATTACTAGTAGTGTAGCGTTTCGCTCATACCTTGGCCCTTAGCTACCTGCGACTCCGATCGCCGTCAAGACATGTCTTACAGCTGTGGCGCGCAGCTAGGCGCACACAGCCACCCATCGTCTCGCACCCACCCTCCCATTCCCCATTTGCCTCCTCTCCAAAGACCTTCATACCTACTCCTACCCAACCACATCATCACACATACCCACCAGCATGCCGCGCAAAAACCCAGTAAATCAACTCACCTAACCAACACAGGCAGGTTATTGTGAATCAGCAAGTTTTCCAACGCTGCAGGCGCACCGCGGGACGATCAATCGGTGAGGGTCCCGATCTCTTGGAATCGAGTGGTTCAGATGACGTAGGGCCCACCACCCTTGTCCGCAACGCCGCCCATCAAACGCCCTCCCATGCAACCGGTTCGTAAAGTTGGAAAAATCAAGGACCCTGGGCATTGCGTTGTTTAAGTAGCATACCCCTGTCTGGTGGTGGCCCTCCGGTGCGAGAAAAGGGCCTGGCCGATCGGAGATGAGATCACTGTTGGCGTGGATGGCGTCGTATACACGGCATCGGAGGGAGAGTGGGGGTGTGTGGTTGGCTGGGCCAAGGTAGGGAGGGCTGGATGGGTTGGTCTGGAGTATGATGAAGGGTTGCTTGCTTGCTTGTGTGTAGTAGTATATATTTTGGTGTGTGCTTGATTGATCAAAGACTTTTCTTTCTCCTTTATTTCTAGTTCACTTGTGTGAAGAAATATAACTGATACCCCCCCAATCCACGATTCACATTACATATCTATACGATACCCTAAGGAACGTCTCGCTTTTTCTTCTTTTATCGAACACATCACAAACACATTCCAAAATGGCAGACACCAAGCAACAACAACCAAAAACCTACAAGCAAGCCGCAAACGACTATTACAACCAAAAATACGAAACCTGGATGCCATGGATCGAAGACCAGTATCTAAAATGGTTCACAAAAGATAACAAGGCTAGCTACGCCACCAAACGTACGTTCCCCCCCCCTCTCTCTCTGCCTCTTCCTTTCATATTCTCGTCCATCTCATCCAAGCCATGCAATAGCAACTGACTCACCTTCCCATCCACAGAAAACCTCGACAAAACAAAAGTCACCGGCATCTCGCAGGTCGACAACCTACAAGACGGTGTCAACGGCCTTGTCACTGGCCAAGTGGGCCAAGGCGGTCTCGCACAACCCATCGGCGACGCCTTGTCGAAAGAAGGAATCAATCGTGCTGAGCGCGGTGGCAAGGACGAGCAGGGACGGCCGCTTGAGGGACAAGGTCCGTTGGGTGGGTATGGACAGAGTGCTGTGGAGGGAGTGAAGGGGGGTGCGGGGAGTGTGGCTGATGGTGCGAAGAGTGCGGGGGGTTGGGTTGGGGGGTGGGTTGGTGGAGGGGGTGCGAAGAAATAGGTGTGTACATGTAGGGGGTTGAGTGGAATGCTGTGATGACTTGATACCTTTGGACGAGGAGGAGGGTAATACTCCGGGATGTATGAGATGTAGATCTAGTGGAGTTTTGCTTTGCAAGTGTAGTTTTAATCAAACCTTTTTTTTCTCCAGTTTTTGGCAAAGGCTTTTTTCGTGCTCGTGAAGTGTCTTGTAGATCAACGGACTGATTGATATCTAGCGATTTTGATCGTTGTTATTCCGATTAGAATATGGAATAGACGCGCATTTTTTTCTTATTTGACTATAACTGCGGTGTCCAAACTGCAGTGTATCCTCCTGCATACGGTGTAAGAGTATGCGCATAACATCCACAGTGATTACCTTGTTATCCACACTGGTCGACTCATCTGCACTCCTGAAGTCGAACATTTACATGCAATCCACTGGAATTAGCTGTCAACTCTTCACACACACATCCTGTACGAAATAATACAGTAAATTATATTACAGTGTTTGAGAAAGTCTGCTCTCATAACGGAACTCTAGCCCCTTACCCAACACATTCGCGCCGTGTCAGCGCTGCTGTGGTAGAGTATCCGTTTTGAAAACTTTATTGACCAAAGTATTCATAAATCTCTTAATGTACTAAAGCAACGTGTTACATGAGCGTTGAAGCGTCGCTGCTAAGAGCAAGGTGATAGAGGTGGTACAAGCCCAACTGCAGTGCTGCTTCAAGTCTATGTGAGATAGTAAAGGCGCAACCAATGACGCGACCTTGGTAAAAAAAAAGACCTTTGAGATCAAAGCGCAGTTCCCATCGATAGGGTTCCTGAATCCAGAAATCCCCTAGTGAGAGCAAGCACAGCTAGGGGCGATGACGAAATCGCGGCCGGGCGCATTCCGAGCGGAAGGGAGCAAACGCGCTAACCACATTGCTTGGCGGCGGTCGTCGCGACTTTGGGGTCAATTCCATTCTCCGCAACAGTCGCGACGACACTAATCAAACGACTACCATCAGCGTCATTCCGCCCCGCTCAATATTTTTGGAGCTGCGCACATGCTCCAAAGGAAATAGGATTTTGCGCCTTCGCAGTAACGACAAATCACCTACAAAACCATGGCCTCACCACCGCACATCCCTCAGCTCAACATGTCCAGCAACCGCAAGCGTGGCAGCATATCTTCGCACTCAGGTGCACCAGCTAAGAAGCGCAAGCCCTCTAATCTTCGCAATGCCTTTTCTCCCGATGCCGAATCCATCGGTGGCTCGCCACGCCAATACTCGCGTTCACCATCGGTCGAAAGCAACATCACCACTTCAGTTATCAATGGTGTTGGAGGTAGCAAGAAGCGCCGTAAGAAGGGCGGCGATGGTGGAAGCGTCGCAGGCTCGAGCGTAAGAGGAGGCAAAGGTGGCGATGGAAGGAGTGCAGTTGGCGGCGAAGATGAAGGAGAAGAGGAAGACGACGACGAAGACGAGATGGGCGAGGAAATGGGCATGGAGATTGAAGGCGGAATGAGCGTCGAAGCCCGACGCAAACAAGAAAAAGAATACGAACGGTACGTTTCTCTTTTTTTCCAAAAAAAACCACACATACAGCAAACTTGATCCTTTACTAATACGAACGATTACTCCAGAATGCTAGAAGACTTTATGACCCCCGCGCAAATGGACCGCTACGCAACCTACCGTCGCATCCGCCTCAAGCGCGAAACCGTCCGCAAACTCGTCAACCAAACCCTCTCGCAATCCGTGCCCCAACCCATCATCATCGCCGTAACTTCCTACTCCAAAACCTTCATCGGCGAGCTCATCGACCGCGCCCTCACCGTCCGCGACGAATGGTCCGCCGTACGCACCCACCTGCCCAACCCAGACTTGCCAGGCCCCATCTTAAGCCAGAGCCTGGGAAGACCGAGTGCGCATATCAAAGACGAGCGGAATAAACCGACGAATACGGATATCCAGAGTGCGGGGTGGTACTTGAATCAGGTGGATCGCACGCAGAGTATATGGAAGGAGGTGGATAAGAATGCGAGTTTGCAGGAGCGATTACGGGCTTGTGACAAGGGGCCGTTGACCCCGGCACATTTGAGGGAGGCGCTGCGGAGATACAAGAGGGATAGGGATGGTGGGGGTGCGGGTTTTGCGGGTATGAGTTTGGAGGGTGTGGAGAGGACAATGGGTAGGACAGGTGGGAAGAGACTGTTCAAGTGAAAAAAAAAAGAAAGAAAGAAAGATACAAAGGAAATTCTTGGTTACGTGCATAGCGATGGCGTTTTGGGGTTACATTGTTACATACTTTATGGCGTTGGCATCACAGTGTACATCATGTTAGCAATATGGGTTTAGTGCTAAAGCACAACAACTCTTAGAATGTTTCGCACACACTGTTTGAGCGCTGCAAAGCGTGAGCTACCCCGCAGGAAAATCAGACATGGAAAAAACACAACGACAGATAGCTCCAAGGGGGTATGGATGACAAGATAAACCACAGACATTTAGGCATGGGGTCATCACATTATTGAACAGTTGCATAAAAACATTATTCAGCCAAAACATGGAAGCAACCTTTTCATGAGGTATTTTGAGAAAAGCTACATTTATCATAGCCATTCATCATTCCAGTCCATCCCAGCCGAAGAGAGAACACCTTAGGAAACCATAACGCTAACCAACAACCATCTAGTTATCCTGGAGCAGCTCGTAGAAGGTATCGGCGGCAGGCTCGGCCTTGCCAGCCTCGAGCTTCTTCTGGCCAAGCTTCTCCTTGGAGAAGGTAGCAGCGTAAGGGTTGAGGCGAAGCTGCACCTGGAAGTTCTTGAGAGGGTTCTTCTTCTGGGTGTGGCTGCGCTTGGTAACGGCTCCGCCACGGACGGGGCGGAGGACCTTCTGGATGTCGCTGGAGTTGATAATCTTGCTGAGGTCGGGCTGGACCATCATGGGGGATGGGAGAAGGAAGTCCTTCTTGAGCGCTGAGGGCTCAGTGGTGGATCCGTAGACCTTGTCGAGGGCACTGAAAGCGGAAGAGGTCCAGACGATGAAGCGGCCAAGGTGACCACCGGGGGCGAGCTGGAGGAGGTTCAGGGAGTAGACGGATGAGGTCTCGACACCTGGGATGTTGCGGAAAGCAAGGACGAGCTCCTTGCCATCCTCATCAGGGTTGTAGATGACAAGAGGTCCACGGCGCTGCTTGTGGCGGCGGCCACGGAGCTTGCCCTTACCAGCGCGGAGCTTGCGCGAGTTGCGGGCCTTCTCAACATCAGCACCAGCACCGACGGCCTTGAGGAGAGCGACAGCAGCGGAGGTCTTCTTGATGGCGGCATCGGCGAAGGCAGTCGATGAGACGACAAGAGGAACCTCAGGAACGGTGCTGATGGCGTGGCCACGGGCAAGGAGAAGAGCAGGGCTTCCTGAAGCAGCGAGCGCAGAGGCGGTAGCGAAGCGCTTCTGGTTCAGGTTGATCTTCTGGTGCCACTTGCGCCAGACCTTGGTGGGAGCAAACATGCGGCCAGAGCGGCACATGTTACCGAAAGCAGCCTGACCAGCACGGTGAGTACCACCACCAGAGACACGGGGGATACGGGCAACAGCGCGACCAGTACCCCAGGACTCGGCAGAAGTTTGGTGACCAGCCTTCTCAGAGCTGCATGTTGTTAGATCAATCAACGGTGCAGCTTGCGAGGAAGGCTTACACAGCGTAGGGCTGGCGGCGGTTCTTGTTCATGCCAGTGTGCACCGCGTGGACGACATCCGGGCGGATTGGGGCCTGCTTATCGTTAGAATCAAATATATGAATCAAGTGCACGATACTGTATGCTCCCAATGCAACACCAGAGCAGATCGAGAGAGTGCCATATTGATTGCGGAACCCAGAAGTTTTCGTCATGGCGCCGCAAGCACCCCATGAATGATCCAGCTCAATACATGCATGGGATTTTCAACCGAGTGTCCAATCTTGCAAATCCCCCGTTTGTACGCATTCATTGTAGCTTCTCTCTCGATCTGTCCGTCGGGTTGCCGGTTGCATCGTATCGTGGGTTTCGAAGTGCGACGGTGGAACTGACCTTGAAGACATTGGGGACGGGGATGGTGTCCTGGGTGACCTCGCCCTTGGCAGAGACGACGGTGACGGTTGGCCTCGACATGGTGGCTGTTGGGAATTGACCTGGGTGGTTAGTTGTCGCGAAAAGAGAAGTCGTCGTCGGATTTTTGCGATGTTCTGAAGCGAGCGAATTTCGAGTGGGCGCGCTATGCCACATTGGGAATTGGCGGCTTATGGGTGGTTAGCGCTGCACTCAAGTTCACCTGCGTTCACCTGAAGCGAGACTGAACATCTCATGTGACGGGAGTGGTGATTTCGCAGGATTGCCTGCATGATCTTGTAATTATCCTGAGACGATGTACTATGGATGTGTATGCGCAGAGCTATCTAATCTTAGTGTGCTGTAGCAGAACAGGTCTGCACAAGCAGCTGGGCTGGACTACATGCGACGGTTGTCCTAATATGTAAGTAGTAGACAAGGTAAAGAGGTTTCCATCTTGACGCCCTAGATCACTCTAGCCTCTCGAGATCTTCAGGCACGTCTTGGATTTAGAATGATCGTCGTGCCCTTGCCAGATACTCTATGCATCTCCTTTTTAAAGTGGATGAATTAAGCCATGCAAAATTGTAAGGATAGACCCAACAGCGTCTCTCACAGCTACTATTGCCATGACAACACTCGGGACAAGATCAGTATCCTTGCAGATAACGTGTACAATAATTTACACAGTGCTTATAGCAGCACTTGCCAGGGGGGGGGGGGCAAGAGATGACTCGATAGTTTCTTGAATAGTTACTGCCCTATGCTCGGTCTTTGACCATAGCGCAAAAAACAAAATAAAGCGAATGTACCTAAGCGACGGTGATCTAGGGAACCATGCGGATCAGCTAATAATAGCGTGTGTTGTGGTATTAAAACACGTGTTTGGCAGGCGGACCGTTAGTTGCTTGATGGGGGAGGTGAAGGATGTCATGCTGACTGTAGTTTCAATCCCTACTAGATAAAACTTGTCATGGACCAATGTTCGAGAAGCGTGTTCATGATAAAGTATAATGGTGGTATGGAAAGCATAATAATATGGAATGGGGGCCGGCCGGGAGTGGCCTGGTCCGTTAGTGGCTCGACGGGATATTTGTACGGAACATACGAGAGTGAACACTCTGGATGAGCCGGGAGGATTGAAGAGAAAGCGAATATATCGAATGAGCACGTGCCATTTTGTGAGGCAAGTCGATGGATCGCCACAGGGGTGCACGAATCGGATTCGTGTTGGCAACTGAAACACACGTGGTGCAGGAGGGCGGGATAGGGTTCAGGCAGTAGCGGAGGATGGGCGGGTTCAGGTCCGTGTATGTGTGTGTGTGTGTGTGTGGGAGGGCCAGAGAGAAAAAAGAAAAGAGAAATACGGGCGTGGCCAAAGGGTGTGACTGCAAGTAAGCAGGCAGCATGTTGAAGAAACTCGCAAACTTGTCATGATTGAGTTTGGGCGCTGGCAGGCTGTCTGGCGTCCGAAACCAAAGGGATGCAGGTGAAACGAGCAGTGGTGCTCACATGACCCAGAGGCAAATGACGCGGTGCGCTGCCGTCCTCTCACCCCGCCAACAGGTGGGTCGACGGCTTTCCCATGTTCCCATGTTGCGTTTCACGTCAGAGATGTCTGGTCCGACTGTTTTGCGTGCCTCGGTGCGGTGAGGCGAGGTCCAGTGGGAGCCGCGGCAAAGCGACGGCGACGGCGAGCGCTTCAAGTCGGTGGTAGGCAGGCGGGCGAGGACAGAGTGGTGGCTGCGCCGGCGACAGGACGGCACCCCCCTTCCAGCCTCGTTCCAAGGTTTGTCGTCTGGGCCTGCCCGCTGCTGGAGATGGGGGGGGGAGGTTCCAGGGGGAGATGCTGGGCGACGTCGTCCCAGCTGGGCAGGCTGGCCGGGGGTTCGCCAGCGGCCAGCCGTGCGGCCACCGGCGG